>NC_079171.1:32166266-32447101 GCF_947568905.1 Ostrea edulis
CATACCTATGAAACTTGAAAATTTTGGTCCAAATGGCGTCGATTCGAATACTAGCGCGTGGACATGTATTCCTCCATTTTGAGTCTCGTCTACCCTAGTTCACGTCGTTCTGAGATGTTACATAAAATCCAAAAAAACATGTAAATCTTATTTTCTTAATCATATATAATCACTCCTCGATTTAAAACGCGATTGTACAATGCAATGTCTCCTATGTTTGTGTATTTGCTAAACACCGACGCTGAATATGACGTCACATAGCACTGTTTACATCAGTTGCATAGCTTTTCCCGCGTTCAATAAATAGGCGGATCAAAAATGTCTAAAGTTAGGATACTTTGATTGAGCTCTGTCCTCACACGATATATGCTAATATTTCGAGATATTTTTGTCCTGTTATGAATCTAGATACTAATGCCAATAGTTTTTGCTTGGCCCTCAAACACGGTCACGCCGTAAGACATATTACAATATGATATAAACAGATGAAAAAAGTGTGCCATCCATGCAAAGTGAAAGTCATACAAGCTATAACAAATAACTGTCGTAATGTATATTGTGTAAACTATTGAGAATTTATATAGAATTTGAAATTGGGTAAGAAATAAGCTAAATCTGATGCTCATATACGAAAATGGATCTAAAGATGTTTAAAAGTAACAACTGCCATAAAACGGATCTAAATATTTATGATAGTAACGACTACCATAAAACGGATCTAAAAATGTATAAGAGTAACGATTGTCATCAAAAGAGAGCGTGATCTGCTAATGTTAACATTTTCTCTTTTAATTAACACAGTGATTGATTATTGCAGATATTTCAAGTAATACCGTATAACACATATAGGTACACATAGATATAATGCAACCGCAAAAACTGGAAACGCAGAATATAATTTGCCACCACATACGGAAGAAATTGCAAAAAATTTAAACCGCAGAAAACGCCCGTTTTTACGGTATTTTGCATTCTTTATTAAAAAGTGGAAATATCCCGTTGTGTTAAGTCTCCCTGCATACTAGATATTTTACAACTGGATTTGGCAAGCTTTGGAGGACTCTTGTTCACGACACCCACATGTCAGCGCAAAAGAAAGTTTTGATTTATTGTAACAGATTCTTGAGAACTTCTCGAAAGTACTTTGGCTTGTGTGTTTTTAGAATACAGTCGTCATATATTTCAATCTATTAAGTTATTTATGACGGGTTCGAGAGATGAAAAAATGGACGTTCATTTGATAACATCATACAACCTTTATTCGAGAAAAAAATCTGAACAGTTGGTTTCAAATTTCAAAATATATTCAAAGTACGACAATATTTTTCTCCAATATAAATTTTATTGTGATTCTAGCAAGGTTCATTCCCCCCCCCCCCCCCCCCATAAATTCCTGAATGCGGTGGAATCTTTTGCATCCGTTGTTCTCTCTCTCTCTCTCTCTCTCTCAGACTGAATGATTACCCAAAACGCCCTTGACAAAGGATTTGCATCATTGTGATTTTTTTTTTAGGCTTTTCTAAATGATATACCCGGTATTAACATTTCGAATAATTTGAAAAAAAAAATAACGTTACTTAATCAGATTTAGATATGTGCTATTTCAGAAGAGAGAAAAATAGTTATCCTTACTAAAAAAAAAATTAACGCCTGAACATATGCTTAATATATTCTGACGTTACACAGATTCACTGGGGCTCCGACAGACACGGTTGTTCATAGATTCAGTACATTGCAATTGTAAACTTATAACAATTTTCCAGGTATGTTAAAATATCAGAAAATATAGATTGAGATAATCAATAACAGCGATTTTAATCAAACCCAAAATGCATACAGATCTTTGATCTATTCCTTTTCTCCACTGCATTGTCGTGCCGATTTCCCGGAAATCCCAGGGGATGACGCGTGGATACAACAGGCGTGATATTACCCGGAACATCTGACTAAAAACAAACCTCGTATCGATTAATGATTTAGAAGTACAAATACAATTGAAATACTGTCCATCCGCCATATGTGTGTGTGGATTATTCACACATAGTATCTAGATCAATCTAGGATACTTAAGCTAGATATTAAAACAAGGCCTGGATGATGAGAACTTGCGCGAGAAATATCGAAATTTTGATCGATTCTACAGACAGGTAGGTTAAGACTTCTTGTTAGGAAATGTCAGTAACATGTGCTTACGTTTTCAATATTACCTATAAAGCTGAATCAGAGAACCTTATAATAATCACCTGTCGGCGACGGCTTTCGTGTCATGTAATATTTTTCTTTTTTTGTGTGTGTTATATGTATAACCGTCATTCAGTTGGCCATAAATACCCATGAAACCATCGCCTATCATTCAGAGTTCATAGATAGTACAAAAGTATCATGACTTATAGAATAATATAAATTTTGAGATACAGACTTTTAGCTTTCCTGTGCTCTTGGCCTGCATCAGGTCACTGTGTGAAAAACAGGATATCAATACAATTCTCTCTAATGGTATCGATGTCCATTAATGAATTCTTACAGTATAGTAATAGTAATATAAATACAGTATAGTAATATACGAGGAAATATTTAGGTATACATGTATCTGGTATCTACATTAATCGATTTTATTTGCATCTTTCCATATTGATACGTTTATATACAAATCTATTACACGATACCCCCGGAGTTACTGTTACAAATCCATTGTCAGACGTGCTCCAGTTTAAAGGTTGTTAAGTTTTAACCTCAAATGGAAATCGACATAGTCTATAAATTATTGCTCTTATTTCTTTGAAAGTCAGATGATGTTACAACGTTGAAATGATGACAAGGACGCACTATCAGGCCATGCCGTAATTGTTTCAATTAACCACACTATGCAGCCCGCCATTACCGGAAGTTGTTACCACGTATTTTTCACCTTCTTCGTTTCCCGCGTCATTTCAGGTAAATGTCTCTCTGGCTAATACATTACTCGAGATTCCGATCGTTTTGTTGAACGAAAGTTGCACAATTTAATTCCTTGAAATTGATAACGCACATGACTTAATTTTCTTTTGGTATTGTATACAAGATTCAATATAGAATACATGATTTAGTAGAGTATACAAAATTTGGTATAGAATACAAGATTTGGGAGAATATACAACATTTGGTAGAATACATGTTTTTGGTATAGAATACATGTTTTTGGTATAGAATACAAGATTTGGTTTAGTATACAAGATTCGGTATAGAATGTATGTATAATCCACAGCGCTTTTGGGGTACACGTAGTCACCGGGTTTTTTCTCCAGTAAAGGTTCATTATTTCTTGTACATTTGTAATTACCCCATCCCAGAAGTTAGGGAACTATATAAAGTAATAAACATGTCCATCTCAATTAGTAAGAATTATTTATCTAGTCCATAATTTAGTCATTAAAAGTTCACGGACAGACGGTAGTATGCCATGACCCTAATTCAAGGTCATTGGGCTAAGGTCATTCATCCAAAAAGTTAGAAATTACAGTGTACCAGAACCAATATATTATGAAATGTCTGAATTTGTCCGGTCCATGCATTTAAAATCGAAGAAAAAAAGTTTAAAGTTACGTCCTAGTTTGAATTAACTCCGAAGACATCGGACCCATTAGGTCTAAATGCATGAAATATTTGTGGGCAGAAAGTTGGAGAAAACCACCATTGAATGACTAAAGGTTTTAAAGCAGTTCCTCTATATTCACAAGAAAAACTACACTTTCCGGAAGTGACGTACCTTGTATCACAATTAGCAGGGATATCACGCAATCTACTCAACCCCCTTCAAAAGTGTATATCAAATTTATGCGAATTGAAGTTTTTCTATTTTTAATTTTTCTCGCAAATTACACACTAAAAGTGTATATTAAATTTACGGGAATTGTATTTCCTCTATTTTCAATTTTCCCCGCGAATCAAACCCTAAAAGTGTATATTAGAGTTACGGGTATTGGATTTTCACTATTCTTAAATGATCGATTTGTGAAAAAAAAATCACCCTCTGTTTTATCTCATTTAGGAATTATATATCGTAAAAAAGTAAAGAAATGTATGTACAAGTACACCTCTTTTAACGTGGAAATCTGATAAATCATTTGAAAAAGAGGGAATGATCCACACAAAGTGCCAATGAATATAGTTGTAAAGTAATCAATAACAAAATTGTCAGGTCTATAATCATTCAAGGTTTTCAGTCATAAAATCATATACCGTTTTGTATATTAACATCCCCGGGTACAATTATACGTTAATTAACTCAAGAGAATTTACGTATTCAATTGACTTCTTAAAAAGTATTAATTAAGTAATCGGGGGGATTACAGTGTAACATACAGGTGATCTCCGCTCACTGAACACAGTTTATCATATACTCAATACTTACCAGTTGTATCTCTATTTCAAAAACCAATCTTGTTATAAAATATCCCGTTAGTTTTATTTTCCGCCATTCGTAAATGCATACGAATGAAGCGGGCAATGGGTACACGTGCAAAATCATGATATACGGCATATTAATGATTTGCAGTTTTGTGGACAACTAATTATATGTATCTACACCCTTCAGAGTTAAAGTAGTTGAATACATCTCTTATTCCTCAGTATTTTAAAGAGTATTATACATCATTAACAAATCATTTTATCACAATTTTTTCCTATTTGTACAGAGTTAACTCCCATTACTCACATTCTTCACGACTATCAACCAATACATTACGATCATCTTCTTCTCAAAACACAACATGAGCGCATTCGCAGATCAGCAATTCATACCGTGGAAGTAGAATTCAGATCACATCACAGGTAAAATATGTTGTTTTTATTCTTTCTTAATTGCGCTCTATTTGTGAGATCTTATAAATTGTTAATTTTTTCCTCTTTTATGAAAAAGAAATTTTAAAGTGCGGTTAAAACGAGACACACAAGTTTTCCATCCTGACGTCATAATAGAGACTAGTCACGCTCCATTGAAGATGGATACGTCGTTCCTATATACCGGTGCCCTCCAAGGTAAGAACGTATGACTGAGTTGTCGTCTTTCAATTCTCAATAAAAGGCCCGTGTGGATACGGGTTAGAATAGGCCCTCAGTACCCCTTGCTTGTCGTACATGTTAAGAGGCAACTAAATTGGACAGTCCTTCGGATGAGACCGCAAAAACCGAAGCCCCGTGTCACAACAGGTGTGGCACGATAGATCCTCCCCTGTTCAAAGGCCGTAAGTGCTGAGTATAGGCCGACATTTTGCTGAAATGTCATCAATAATAGATAAAGACACGTGTTCTGAGTCCTGGAAAGAAAAAACACGTGACTTTTGATTGGTTGATTGTTTATTATCTAACGTCCCTCTCGGGAATCGTTCATTTTCATTTACATTGCCGGTGAACATTGACAGATAGTTACAAAATTGTAGTGTATATTCCATGCACGTCTACGTAAAATTATATTACATGCGTCCTTTGATATACAGTTAGATATTATTAATAATATTAACCTAATGCTATATTAAATGGCGCCACAATGGTATGTCTTACTACAAGCACGATATCTTGTACAGTTATACAATTACGTATCAAGTTCATGTTGTTTGCCTTTTAAACTTAGCTCGGTCATCTTGTGTTCTTTTCAGACGAAATTTCCAAAGTTTACGGTCTGATAAACCCAGAAGGTCATTTTCAAGGACAAATTCACACCACTAACGAGACCTACTTCGTTGAGCCTTCATCACTGTATTTCAAACAATCTCCATCGTTTCATTCCATTATATACACACTTCATGACGTCAATCACAACACGTCATCATTTTGTCAAGCTGATAGAACGAGGCAGATGATGATGAACAATATTCCTCTTGATACGCAGTTCGAGGAAAACAACCAATGGAAACACAGATACACATTTGATGCATATCTTCCGGAACGCCGTAAACGGGCAGTAGATCCGGCAAAAACAGTTTGTTCTCTGTATATACAGGCGGATCACACATTTTACCAGAAATACAGTAGCAATGTAGACACGGTGGTGTCGCAGCTGAGTGCGTATGTACAGGCAATCAACAGCATTTTTAACCCAATAGGTAAGGAAAGATGAGGTGTAAAAATAACATTGCTACAACCACCAGTCTTCTTCAGTTTTACTTTAATATCAATATATCAATATAAGGGCGCACGGCGGGTGTGGTCGGTCAACAGGGGATGTTTACTCCTCTTAGGCACATAATCCAATTTCTGGTATGTTCAGGGGTTCATGTTCACCCTTCCCTTAATTTTGTATTCTTTATAGGATAACTGTTACTTATTTTCACTGGTTCATATTGACGCATATGAGTTAAGCTAGGTTCTTGATACACAGATACCCTTAACAGCACCTAAATACATGTATCATCAACAATTGAAACTTAGGCCAGAGAAAGTTTAGTACTGTATTATAATAAATGCCACTGTGATACATAAAGCAAGATATTAATAGAAAGTAGAGTGATATATCTATCTCCAGCATACCGGTATATAATAAAGCAAAAAGCCCAGGAAGGCTCCTGGTGAAAAGTTGCATGAAAGAGCGAGGATAACGAACAGTGATCAATCTCAGTACACCTATAAGGAATACAAAATAGAGAGTTGGGCAAACACGGACCCCTGGATATACCAGAGGTGGGATCAAGTGTCGACCGGTCACAACCGCCGTGATCCCTATCTCTTGATCAGGTAAACGGAGTAATTCGCAGTTAAAATCAGTGTGCTAAGAACGGCCTAACAATTGGTATGAAACAAGTCAGACAGTATATGACACAATGATAGGTTGCACTGGCAAACTAGATCGTTATAACGCACATAGAACTTACGAAATATTGACTTTAAACAAGACTGTTGAAATCCCTGTAACACCCGCTTGCTTGTCAGTCTCTCCTTACAAACCTTTACGAAATTAATTTCTGCCATTTTACGTTTAACACATAGAGACTTAGCTCTAATACAACTCTGTAACTGGGCAAATTAATATCCTTTTTCACCAGACTTTGATGGCGATAACAGCGCTGATAACATAGGTTTCCAAGTGAAGAGGATGAAAGTACACACAGACCCAAACGCAGCAGGGTACAAATTCAACGGCTACTTCAGTGTTGAGAAGTTTCTAGACCTGCATTCAACCGATGACTACTCACAATATTGTCTGTCCTACATGTTCACAGACCGTGACTTTGATGGCGGGGTCCTTGGTCTTGCTTGGGTGGCGTCCCTGACGAAAGCAGGAGGTATTTGTGAGGAATACAGGGTGAGACTAAAACATTTACTCATAAAAGTCATACCGGCTTTATCAAATATAACTCTAAGAAAACTACTTTTTTATGTCTTGAAATGAGCATTATTTGTAATAATCAAAGATGATAAAAGTTTTACAAAGATTATTTTATTTTTCCAGTAAACGTGTGCAATAGAATGTATGTAGTGAATCAAGAGGTATGGAAACTACGGTATGATACAGGTTGCACAGTGTTGCATGCAATGCACTATTGTGCAGATCAGCCACTGAACTATTTCCCCAGAACATTGAATAGAGCGGAGCTTTAACCTGTTAAATGACGGACGTGCTGTCTTGGAATTAGAATTGTCAGAAATATCCTTGAGCCAAGACCCCGGATCAAGCGGGATGGCTATGTTCAGATTGAAACTGGGCATGCTATAAAAACAAGAGGCTCATGGGCCACATCGCTCACCTGAGTCACCTTGGTCCATATCAGAAGATTTTCCATATCTATTTGCACGTAAAACCGTAGTCCCTATTATGGCCCAAACCTTCCCTTGGAGGCCATGGTTTTTGCAAACTTGAATCTACACTATGTCAGAAAGCTTTCATGTAAATGTGAACTTCTGTGGCCCAATGGTTCTTGAGAAGAAGATTTTTAAAGATTTTCCCTATATATTTGTATGTAAAACTTTGATCCCCTATTGTGGCCCCATCCTACCCCAGGGGGGGGGATGATTTTAACAAACCTGAATCTGCACTATATCAGAAAGCTTTCATATAAATCTCAGCTTTTCTGGCTTAGTGGTTCTGGGAAGAAGACTTTTCCTATATATTTGTATGTAAAACTTTGACCCCCTATTGTGGCCCCATCCGACCCCTAGGGGTCGTGATTTTAACAATTTAGAATCTGCATTATATCAGGAAGCTTTCATATAAATCTCAGCTTTTCTGGCTCAGTGGTTCTTGAAAAGAAGATTTTTAAAGATTTTCCCTATATATTTGTATGTAAAACTTTGATCCCCTATTGTGGCCCCATCCGATCCCTGGGGGCCATGATTTTAACAATTTAGAATCTGTACTATATCAGGAAGCTTTCATATAAATCTCAGCTTTTCTGGCTTAGTGGTTCTTGGGAAGAAGATTTTTAAAGATTTTTCCTATATATTTGTATGTAAAACTTTGACCCCCTATTGTAGCCCCATCCGATCCCCGGGGGCCATGATTTTAAAAATTGAGAATCTGTACTATATCAGGAAGCTTTCATATAAACCTCAGCTTTTCTGGCTCAGTGGTTCTTGGGAAGAAGATTTTTAAAGATTTTTCCTATATATTTGTATGTAAAACTTTGACCCCCTATTGTGGCCCCATCCGACCCCCGGGGGTCGTGATTTTAACAATTTAGAATCTGCATTATATCAGGAAGCTTTCATATAAATCTCAGCTTTTCTGGCTCAGTGGTTCTTGAAAAGAAGATTTTTAAAGATTTTCCCTATATATTTGTATATAAAACTTTGATCCCCTATTGTGGCCCCATCCGACCCCCGGGGGCCATGATCTTAACAATTTAGAATCTGTACTATATCAGGAAGCTTTCATATAAACCTCAGCTTTTCTGGCTCAGTGGTTCTTGGGAAGAAGATTTTTAAAGATTTTTCCTATATATTTGTATGTAAAACTTTGATCCCCTATTGTGGCCCCATCCGACCCCTGGGGGCCATGATTTTAACAATTTAGAATCTGCATTATATAAGGAAGCATTCATATAAATTTCAGCTTTTCTGGCTCAGTGGTTCTTGAGAAGAAGATTTTTAAAAAATTTCCCTATATATTTGTATGTAAATCTTTGATCCCCTATTGTAGCCCCATCCGACCCCCGGGGGCCATGATTTTAACAATTTAGAATCTGCATTATATAAGGAAGCTTTCGTGTAAATCTCAGATTTTCTGGCTCAGTGGTTCTTGAGAAGAAGATTTTTAAAGATTTTCCCTATATATTTGTATCTAAAACTCTGATCCCCTATTGTGGCCCCATCTGACCCCGGGGGCCATGATTTTAACAATTTAGAATCTGCATTATATAAGGAAGCTTTCATATAAATTTCATCTTTTCTGGCCCAGTGGTTCTTGAGAAGAAGATTTTTTAATGACCCTACCCTATTTTTACCTTTTCTTGATTATCTCCCCTTGGAAGGTGGCCTGGCCCTTTATTTTAACAATTTAGAATTCCCTTTTCTTAAGGATGTTTTGTGCCAACTTTGGTTGAAATTGGCCCAGTGGTTGTTGAGAAGAAGTTGAAAATGTGAAAAGTTTACAGACGGACGGACGGACGTCGGAATACGGGTGATCAGAAAAGCTCACTTGAGCTTTCAGCTCAGGTGAGCTAAAAAACCAAATCAATTCAATGAAATCCGATCGCCTACTGCAAATACCCACAAACGCCTTAGAAAATAAAAGGGTCTTCAATAATTATCTAGTTGAGAGTCTGGCTGACGCTAGCTAAGCCTGTATCTTTTGTTGTAGAGCTACAGCGGTGAATCTAAGAGTCTAAACACCGGAATCGTGACGGTAAAGAATTACGGATCCGCGGTGGCCTCTGTTGTTACGGAAGTGACGTTTGCGCATGAAGTGGGGCATAACTTTGGATCAGACGTAAGTATGCTGTGTTGAAAAAAATCCGGAAAATAGAGGAAAAGCTGGTTACTTCACACAAAATAAGGTTTCGGGATCGTTGTTGATATCTCCAATACTTCCACTATAAAGTAATTCGAAAAACGTTCCAACCTTCATCCTAAGTTTAAAACAATTCCTTTTTGAATCTCTTTGTGAGTAATATATATATATATATATATATATATATATATATATATATATATATATATATATATATATATTCTCCAGAGCTCGCTCTTTCAGTTGTCAATAGTTGATCTGAATTTGTTTGTCAAGAATTGTGGACGATTGTGAAGTCATCTTCATCAACATCTGCCACCTCCTGCTTTCTTTGGACAAAAGATGCTCCATGACTGCATCATTTGTGCTAGATTTTTAATGAATGAAAATAAGAACAATTTTAGTAATTCCTTAATGCCTGGAAAGATTAGTGAATATATCTATCTTAATGTGAAGAGAATTGCAATATTTACATGTACATTTGAGACCTTAAATACCTCTCACATTCGTTGTAGCATGACGCAGAGGGTACATCATGCGCCCCTGGTGGTGCAGATGGAAATTACATTATGTACGCACGAGCAACATCCGGGTATTTAGCCAACAACAATAAATTCTCTACCTGCAGCATTAGCCAGGTGGCACCCATCATCGCCGACAAAGGACGAAGTTCAACGACGGGGTGTTTTATAGGTATCTCAACGAATGGAAAGTATTCCTACTACTTTCCGATATTATTTGTTTGCGGTTTCATACCCCAACAGAATTTGTTTTATAGTATTGTGACATCACCAGCTTCGGGTGAAGTATGCGTTATGGGACTCTTGTGCGCCTTGCTCTCAATTCTGTATTCTTTATAAGATTGATGAATGTTCTTTTAATCTTTTCATCGTTGATTGTGTAGCGGTCTGTATGCGCGTCCATTGTTGTTTTAGTTTGAACGCCTTTTATTATAACACAATTACAAAGGGCCCAAACGCAAGTTATAAGCACATAGACCACACTCGCCTTCCATTCTTATCAATGTTATAGATTTTTTTTTTTATAATTTTAATCACCTTCAGCTCCCTTAAGCTCCGTTTGTGGTAACAAGATTGTGGAAAGGCCGGATGAAGACTGTGATTGTGGCTGGGGCGACGAGTGCACAGATGAGTGTTGTCATCCGGCGGATTCCTCCACTCCGTGTAAATATAACAACACTGCCGCAACTTCCGGATTCTGCAGGTAGGCACATGATATGGGGATCTGGGATAAAAATGATCTAGGTCGACGTGATCGATAGCATAGTTATGAAGAATACATTTATTTCTTGTGGTATCATTTCTGTCGTAAAATTACATTTCATTGACCCCAGGCGGATGACATTCGTCTGCAATTCTAAACGTGTTTAAGTTTTCAAATCCATGTGAGTGCCGCTGTTATCTTTAAACAACAAGGGCTGCGAGGTGTGTGTTTCTCTGAAGCAGGTATCAAAGTCTGGAATTTGATAAATGGGTAGTGTAATCGCTACTTTATGAGCTGCCAGGCAATATTCACCCTAATTAGATTTCTTTGATATGAAGGCTTATTGCAGAAAAATGAAAAAAAAATCTTGATTCTGGAGATAGTCATCTGAATTAAGGAGAAATGAAACACCGTAAAAATCGTTAAAAGTGGTTCGTGTTGAATCTAATAATGTAGATGACTACATAGATCTAGAAAGATACATCTTAATCGGTAGAACGTTTTGAATAAATTTTATAACCACGTGACATGAAATTACAACGCTAGAGAGGTAGATCACATAAGTCAAGTCACGGTGAGTCGAACGTTTGGAATTATCATGATCACGTGGTACTAGATAGTTAAGGATGTATACATGTACGTCTAGGGTATAGAGTAAAACGTTGACATGATAAGATATTATTTAGAGTATTTGATGTGTTCTGGCGTTACATGCATCGTTATTATTTCCGGATATCATGCTCTCGTTTTAGTCCAAGTGAAGGGCCTTGCTGTGGACAGAACTGTCAGTTGATGACTTCCGGTGTGTGTAGGGGAAACACTTCCTGTCTAGACGCCGGGATATGTAAATATCCTTTAAAGTGTATATCGCGAGAGAGAAAGAGAAAAAAAAAGAGTTGAGAGAGAGAGAGAGTTGAAAGAGAGAGAGTGTGCCTTCAGTTAATCTCTACTTGCATCACAAGCTTATCAACTGAAATTTTAATTATAATTGTAATTGTAATTAAAATATTTATAATGCGCCCTATCAACATGAGTTATCTAAAGCGCTTTACAAATGTGAGGGAAAAGATAATATAAAATTGATGTGCACATACATGTGAATAGAATATTCATAGTGTCAGAATTAAAATGCATAATCATTATTATTAATATATAGCGCCTAATGTAATGGTATAATTGCCCTAATAACATATAAAACAATTTAAAACAACCCTTAGGAATAATTAAATACATAGAAAGGACATGGGTATGATAACAAACTACAGTTCAAATAACAACTGAAGGTTTGTTTTTATATATATGTTGCTTATGTGGACTTTCGTTGGGTTTCTTTATTGTGCAATGTCTTCTGTGTATTTCGAATTCGGTTTCAACCGGAACTTGCGCAATTCCCAACTTTGGTGTGGGGCGTATAACACATCCATGGTCTACAGTTCAGAGAAAGAGAGAGAAATTTTCCTTAATGAATTTACTGGCTTGAGTGTCACGTGTCCTTCATCAACACCAAAATCAAACGGGACTTCCTGTGCAGACGGCCAGGTCTGCTTTTTAGGAGTGAGTTTTTTAACAACATTTTTGAAAACGCTATATTCCATACTAGCATATGTACTCGTGGAAAAGAATTATGATTTGCAAAACATGCCATCTTTAGGTCACCTGAGTCACTCAGGTGACCCATTTCTATCTCTTTTCGTCTGTCGCCATGCATAGTTCTTCGTTATCGTTAGTTGTGCGTTGGTCGTAAACTTTTGAATATTTTGAGAGTTTTTTTCTCTAGAACGTCCTAACCAATTTCAGCCAATCTTGGTATACAAAACAATTTGTGGTCAAAGGGAACTTTTTTTTTTAACTTCGTGGTCTTTGCTTCCCTGGAGCCTGACGAATGTAATCAAAATTATTAAAATTATTGTCGTTTTCAAAAAATGTCTTTTCCTCCTTCAGATTGATAATGAACCCTCTACCAAAACTTTTTCCGTGAGGATCTGGGTTAGAATAGCTTCTCAGTATACTTTACTTGTCGTAAGAGGCGAATAAATGGGGCGGTCTTTCGGATAAGACCACAAAAACTGAGACCCCGTGTCACAGCAGGTGTGGCACGATAAAGATCCCTCCCTGCTCAAAGGCCGTAAGCGCCAACCATAGTCCTAAATTTGTGCAGCCCTTCACCGGCAGTGTCTCCATATCATTGAACGATTCTCGAGAGGGACGTTAAACAATATGCAATCAATCATTTACCAAAACTGAATTTTATGAAGTCTGGTTTTAGGGTTCATATCCCAAGTTTTGGCCAAGTTGATTATAAATTCAAAATGCATTATACCTCAGAAAATCGTCTTCTTTACATATGGGCATCAAACAATAAGTTGATCACGTGATTATAATGAGCAATGAGCCGTATACCAAAAGAAAAAGTGAAATTCATGACCCCTGGCCTCGGTGTCAAGGCCCAAGGGTGGTGCTAAGTTTGTCGTATGTGTATTATATCTTATATAATCTTCTCGTTAACATGTGGACATGAAAGCGACAACTGTTGATTTAGTTATAATGGACACCCAGTCTTCTACTCATATTGCTAATTCCATGACCCTAGAATTCAAGTCCAAGGGTTGGTCTTAGTTGATCGTATGTTAAACTGTACTTAGAAAATCGTCTTTACTCTTGGACCACAAGCAGGCTAACTGTTTGCATGGTTATAATGAGTAACGAACCCTCTTTCAAAACTGTAGAATTCAATTTGCCCTGTGTTCAGGCATCTGGTGGGACAAAGTTAATCATATACTGAAAATACACTACGTTTAGATATTGCCCTGACATCTACTTATACAGCAGTATTGAAAATGCTTTGAATCCTCTTCGCTCTACCAAACATTTTAATTTTATGGAAATTGGATTAAGGCTCAGGTTGGGGAAAACTTGATGATATTTTGAAGGAAAAAAGCAAACCCAAAATTCTTCCGAATGTCTTGAAATCAGGAAGGAAACCTCTTTGCCTTAGTAATGAACAACTAACCTTCTACCACAAAAGCAACGCAGAATTTACCCCCCCCCCCCCAGGAAAACGATTTATATTACGATTCCCTTGCGTGTCATCGAATACAGGTTCCGTTTTTATGCCCCTGTAATCGGAGATTCGTGGACATATATTTTTTTGGTTTGTCGGGGAAAACTTTAAAGGGACTGGTTCGCGATATTTGATAAAAAAAAATTCAATTTTGATGTTAAACATTAAAAATATCACTCATTTAATGTTGACAGCCAAAATTTTGACCTTCTGAATGCAAGAATGAAAGCAATATTTTAGCCTTAAATCTGTGTTATGTAAACAAAGACTCGAGTCTTTTTATGTAAACAAACAAGTGAAATATTGATTTTGTAATATAATTCATCTTAATTTTGCATAGTCACAAATTTTAACTTTTAGATGACACATTTTACCCCAAAATGCTTGAAATGTGAAAGATATAATAAACTTAGATCGATATTGATTTCTTTTGAAAATTTCGTAAATAGTAGCATACCGCAATCTTTGTTTACAAAACAAATAATAAACTCTCTAAAATGAGCTCCTGTGATGATGTATAACCTGAAATCTTTCAAACACATTAGACAGTAGATTTTGATTATTAAAAGTGAAATACAAAATTTTGGGTAAAATCGTGAATCAGTCCCTTTAAATCTCGTTTATAAGTTTTGAATGGATGGTGATGGGGCTTTCATACATCACATGTACATGTGACAAGAGTTTTCTGTTGGTACAAACTGTCGTGACTTTGTGACTTTCGCCTTTGAGTTTGACACACTTTTGAAAAACGGATGGCAAGGCCAAAACCTTTGAATGGTTAGTGATATGACTTTCACATTTCACATGTGTATTTCTGTTGACAAGACCTTTCTTTTTGTAACAAAATTTTTTATATCATGGCCTTGACCTGGGAGTTTGACCTACTTGTGAAGAACTTTAACCTTGACGTTAACCTTTTAATGGTTAGAGAAAGAGCTCTCATATTCCACATGTGTATTCCTAGACAGTGCCTTTCTATGGGTACCATAATTATTTTGCTGTCAATCGGGGGCATCAATATTCACAAACACATCTGGTTTCTGGTATTCATTGGTTTTTATACGCCCGTCTTTAGACGGAACGTATTATGGTACAGCGATGTCTGTACGTCAGTCTGTCCGTCCGTCCGTCCGTTCGGGGTTTTCTCTTTATAATTTCATTCCCCTTTCACATATCATGCTGAAACTTGCTGTGTATCTTCTGTGTGGGTCATTCTAGATTATACTGCAATTTTGATCCATTTTGAACTTTTTTCCAGGAGCTTTGCCCCTTTATTTGGAAATAATTATTATATGGAGGGTACATAATTTGTCCGCCCTACCCCTCCCACAGTTTTCAAGTGAGGACCTTGTTATTTTGTGGAATGTTGGTATGAGTATTGAAGATTTACATGTGGGATGGATTTTTATTTTATAGAATTTTTGAGAAAATTACAGGTTGTTGAACTTAGTCCATCTGGAAATTAATATTCTATGGAGGGTATATAATTTGTCTGCCCAACTCCTCCCACAGTTTTCAAGTGAGGACCTTTGTATATTGTGGAGTGTTTGTATAGGTACTGAAAATGTGCATGTGGGATGAATTTTTATTTTCAACAATTTTTGAAAAAATTACAGGTTGTTGAACTTGGTCCATTTTGAGGAAATCTCGATTTTTAAGCTAAGACCCTTTGTTCATATGAAAGTTTGTCATAGCCTCATGATGGCTAATACTACCTGAAGCAAACTTATACAAAGTATAGCACAAGAAAAACACCCCATGTAAGCATATCACGGGCGTATTATGTACCGTTTGCGGTACTCTTGTTATCATATATTTTTGCCTGTACCATTAAAGGTAGAAGTGTTCTACGAACAAGATATGAAAACTAATTGTGCGATGGTAATTTATTTTTGATAAATGAAATTCACAAATGTCCTGGCTGGTTCACCCATCAACCTTAAATTCACCGTGACAGTTTATCCGCTGAATAAAACAACCCCCTGTAAATGACATCCTTAAACGACCCAGTGCTATGTAAATTGAGACTATAATGACAAAAATGCCCAGGTATTTGAACTAGCAGTTGTCATGCTGGCGTAAGCAATTGCTCTACAAGTCCGGTCTCGAACGGATAATTAGTTGCACAAAGCCTAGCATCCTCTGTCTGTTTCATTTGAAGTCGAGTTATTCATAGCTTATCCGAAATGAAAATGTAAGCAATCTTTTGGATTGTAGTTATATTTAGAAAGGGGCTTAAATGATGATACCGTCAATATCAAACAAAAATGGTACGTCATGTTTTTCTCTGCTCTTTCAGTGAAGATTCAACCCACTCATCATTTTAGTGCAAAAATCGGGTCTTAATGACGATTTCATATATGTTTATTATGTGAGGGAAATACAATTACCAGGTGAGCGGTGTGGCCCATTACTATCGTACAGAAATCCTGAAGTATAATTTTATTTAGGCTTCGTATTTCAACAAAGCTATCTTGGGTATTCATTCACAGCGAGTCTGGTCAAGGGTTTCGATAGTTAGATCCTTAGACCCTATAATTCGTCCTTTGTATTTTTAATTTTGCTATCGATACCCTTTTAATTACAACGATCAACGATTTCGATAATTTCCAGGAATGTTCTGCGTCCGTGTGCCTTGCTAAAGGGTACGAATCCTGTCAGTGCCCCGGATCTGGTTGGAAGGATGTCAATCTCTGTCGCCTCTGTTGCCAAGTCAATGACACGTGCCACTTTGCGGCGGACATTCCCGATCTGACAGAGGCTAATGCGTTCACTGGAGCCCCCTGCAATACTTACAAGGGGTACTGTGACGTGTTCCAAGTATGCCGTGAGGTAAGAAGAGAAAAGCCTTGGAAAGTAGTTTCTTAAACGATTATTTGTAGTAGCATTCATAGTGCCATGAATACACCGCTGCGTAATTAAAGTTGTTTAGTATGAAATGAAATTTGAGAATAAAGATACTTTTCTTAAATTATCGAGATAGTTTTCAAAATTTTGTGTTGAGAATTTGCTAAAATATATGTAGCTGATCAAAAGATGGACCTCAATATATATATCGGTATAAATGGGTTGGTCACGTGATCATTTAAAGATGCATTATTGATTGGAGTCTTCATCAAACTACAAACTGACTGTAAAATGAGTTAATGAACCACGAGGAATATCTTTTGTTCGTCAAGGTTGACCCCACGGGGCCTCTGAGCAACATCCGGAAGCTGTTGTCTGGTGACGTCATTAACACTGTGAAAGAATTTCTGACAGAGAAATGGTGGGCGGCGGTGCTTATCGCCCTCGGTGTTTTCATTGTCATGGTATGTAGACCGGGGATCTGACGTCCACTGCTTCATTGTATTGGACCTGTAAGATTGTCACGTTCAAACTGTTTCTAAAAATAAATATCTCTCTCTCTCTCTCTCTCTCTCTCTCTCTCTCTCTCTCTCTCTCTCTCTCTCTCTCTCTCTCTCTCTCTCGCTCGCTCTCGTCAGCAGATACGAGATATCCTACCATTTTATTTAAATATTTTGCGAATTCTAAAAGGGTAGATCCCCAAGAGCAATCTTATTTGCAAAACCAGTTTATTTCATGGCTAGTAAGAGGGAGGATACGGTGCCATATTAAACCATATCTATATCAAATGAGTTCCTCTTGTTATACCTCCCGTACGAAGGGGGTTATATTGGAATCACTCTGTCTGTCTGTCTATCCGTCCGTCAGTCTGTCTGTCTGTGAAGATTCGTGTCCGGGCCATAACTTCTTCGTTCTTTGACTTAGGCATACCATATTTGGCACACAGGTGGATCGCCATGACACGATGTGTCGAGTACCTTCATGACCTCTATATGACCTTGACCCTTGACCTCAAGGTCAAAATTAAAGGGTTTTTTTTACAATGGATTCGTGTCCGGGCCATAACTTTTTTGTTCTTTGACATAGGCGTACCATATTTGACACATGAGTGTATCACCATGAGACGATGTGTCATGTACCTCCATGACCTCCATATGGCCTTGATCTCAAGTTCAAAATTAAAGGTTTTCACAATGGATTCGTGTCAGGGTCATGACTTTTTTGTTCTTTGACATAGGCATACCATATTTGACACATGAGTGTATCACCATGAGACGATGTGTCGGGTACCTTCATGACCTCTATATGACCTTGAACTTTTACCTCAATGTCAAAAATGATTATAGGGTTTTGACATAGTCATACCATAAGACAAGGGTGTATCACCATGATACTATTTGTCATGTACATTCATGACCTTGACCTTTGATCTCAAGGTCCACATTATAGGTTTATGCCATGAATTTGTGTTCGGACTATATCTTCCATTTTCTTCTACAAAGGCATACCATATTTTTAAACTCAGGAAAGAGGTAATTTATACCTATTAACAACACCCTTTGGGAGATTGGGGTAAGCGGGGGTATTCTTAGTGAGCATTGCTCACAGTACCTCTTGTTCCTCTTGGGTAGAGACTCAAAATTAGATACATGTCGCATACCACATAGACATCAATATTCTGTAAAATTATGATATTGTCAAATTCTGTAGACAGGGCTATTTTTCTGACCGTCTACACATGCACAAAGTTTTTTCCTGTTTTGAATTTTCCCAGACACAATGTTGATATTATTAGAAAGATCAAAGTTTTAAAAAAAATGTATTATGTTGTTGTTTTTTCTTCAAAAATTAATTACTGAAAGTAATTCCGTTTTTGTTTTTTTTATTGTTATTCAGCACTGATTTATTTTCACATATTATGAATTTTCGCTGCGCAGTCAACATTGGGTTATTGACTTTACTATATACCGAGGCTGTTATTGAAGATGTGAAGATAACGAACAGTGAACAATCTCATAACTCCCATAGAGAAAGCACAATTAAGAGTAGGGCAAACATTGACCCCTTGGCATAGCAGAGGTGGAATCAGGTGCCTAGGAGAAGCATGCATTCTCTGTAGACGGGTCAAACACTTCGTGAGCTCTTTATTGCAATCAGGTAAACGGAGTAATGCAAGGTGAAGATAACGAACAGTGATCAATCTCATAACTCCTACAAGCAATACAAAATAGATAGCTGGGCAAACACGGACCCCTGGACACATCAGAGGTGGAATCAGGTGCCCATGAGGAGTAAGCATCCCCTGTTGATCGGTCACACCCGCCGTGAGCCCCATATCCTGATCAGGTAAACGGAGTTATCCGCAGTAAAATCAGTGTGCCAAGAACGGCTTAACAATCGGTATGAAACACGTCAGACAGCATTTGACCCAATGCGAGGTTGTATTGACGAACTAGATCGTTATAACGACCATAGAATTTGCGAAATGCTGACTTCAATCGAGACTGTTGAAATCCCTGTACCATACGAGTCAAAATCAGTGTGCAAAGAACGGCGTAACAATTAATTCATGTGAAACACATCAGATAGAATGTCTTAACTTCCAATCCCTCTAACCAACAATGGACTCGTCCATATAGTGCGATGTGGGTTTACAAATAATAAAAAAGAAAAACACTCTTAAATGTGAATACTGTATATCTTTTGCTGTCATTTAGTAGAACGAACATATTTGTTTATATAATACTTATAAAATGAAATCAGTTTTCTTTGCTTTAAATTCTAGCTTTTAAATATAGGATTGTATTGTTTGGAGAACGCTTCCTGAGACATTTGTAATTTCAAACAAAACAATGATGTAAAGGGGCACACGCATAAGTCCTATACAATATATTCATAGTTGGTCAATACAACCTATCATTGGGTCAAATGCTGACTGACGTGATTCATATCAATTGTTTAGCCGTTCTTTACACAATGATTTTGACTACGCATTACTTATTTTACCTGATCAAGATATAGGACTCGCGGCGGCTTTGACCGGTCGAGAAGGGGATGCTTACTCCTCCTCGGCACCTGATCCCACCTCTGGTGTGTTCAGGGGTCCGTGTTTCACCAACTCTCTGTTTTGTATTCCTTATAGGAGTCACGAAATTTATCATTGTTTGTTGTCTTCCCCTTTTCATTGTGTGAAGCAATGGTCGTTTGTAACACTATGTAAGTGTTGAAAGAATATGATAAACAATTCCTGGATCCACGTGTGACTATCATCTCAATCTGACTAAAGTACAGACCTATATTATTATATAAGATTGACTATCATCTTCCTCCCTGGACCCTCATCAAAACAGACATTGTTATTTTCCTGACGTCAGGTTTGTTTGTTTTCAGGGAATCTTTATCAAAGTTTGTTCCAAAAGCCACGGACCCCCGAAAGAGAAAAAAGGTGGTGGAAAACGGGCGAATAGGGATAACCGCATCCGGCCTATTCCAGCAGAAAGCCATATGTAAACAGTCTGCTTTTTCACTGCTCGAGACATCATTACGTCATATCCAGGTGTCGCAGTCATTTTCAGTGAAGTGTTTTTCAATTTAGTCAGGTTCGATTTATTTTCAAAAAGTTGATATAAGTCCATATGTCTGCTGAGAATCTGATTTTTTATTTAATGTGATGTATCAATATTACTTTGTGTATTATCAAAATGTCCACTGATTATCATTTTAAAAAGACATTAAATTATTTCAAGCATAAAAGATTGTCATTGCTTGAGCAGCTTTTGACTTTTCACAAAGATTGAATTTAAATCTAGTGTACAATTTTGTACTTGCGATAGCAATATGTACTTTTTTGAACATCGAATAAAAGAGAATATTATTACTTATATAATGGGATACTTGTACCACTGTCTGTAAAATAGTGTTGATAATGTCATTTTGTAAAATTGTATGAATGATGAATTGTTCTAATTGTCTGTGATAGTAATTGTTTTATTGACATATATTGTACACAATTTACAGATCATCATTAACACACTTTAACCACAAGCTCCAGTGAGTTTTTTCCGGATCAAATTTTGTCTCCGATCTGAGTGTATGTTCACATTGTCAGTTTCCTTTCAAGAAACACAATTGGATTTTAACCAAACTTGTCACAGAGGATCATTGCGTAAAAGGAATGACGGTGTTTTCGGCTGAAGGTTTTCCCCATTTCAAAGTAGATTCAGTTAATTATTAAACGGTGAATACAGGAGAGTAGGTTATAAATTGTTTTAAGGTCCAGAAACGACCACAGCATACGTTGTTTAGTGTGTTTAAATGCCCCCACCCCCCACCCCAACCTTTTCTGTATTAGGATGAGACAATAATGAGATTTTGAATTGGATTATATACTGTATGTTTTGGAAAATATATTTATGGTTTTTCCCGCAATGTTACTATGTATTTCGTATATGCTTAATGCTTACCCCGGAATTGGATTTAGATGAAATCGGGGGTGAGGATATCAGAGTGTCTCATAACACATTTAAAATGTTACCGTTTAGAATGATTAGAAAAACAACAATGCTACAAGCTGTCGATGCTCCGATCCTATGCCTAACATCTCCGTAAGTGGTAACACAGTTGAGCGATGTGGTCCATTGTCATCCTGTATATTAGTCCGTCCAAGTTTATATATGGTAAATACTGTAAAATATGCTATATTATATTGATCGACAGAGCTGCATCAACATTGCAGAAGAATAAAATTCGATAAAATGTTTAACTGTGTCATTGATTGTGTGACGCGGTAATCCCTCTGTGTTTTATACAATTATATTTGAAATGCACAACTGAAGCCAAACAAAAAGGGGTATGGAGTTACTTTCGCTTAGAATTGTTCCATGAAGTCAAATTGTCATAAATTCCGATAATTGAAATAGTTTTAGTGGCGATTTACGAAATAAAGTTCGTTTTTGAAAATACACGAGGATATGAATTGTGACGCTTCACGCCGGAAAACTTCATGAAGCGCATTAACAGCACTGTCTGGGTCAGAAGTCATCTCCAGTATCGTTACAGAGGAGTTCCGTCATACCATCCCCAACTCAGGTAAACAAGTAAACTGAACCCTGTAGTGAGTTACATTGTAAGTTTGCCCTACATAGGCCAGGACTACAGCAGTGGTCAACACTGCCTTCATCTAGGGCGACCATGTTTTGAGTAAATTGTATTCTTTTTTTATTAAGTGGTAATTTCGGCTGAGATTCGGCTTGGCTGAATATTTGGACTGACGCCTTCACCGAATCTCGGAGCAGTCCTTCATAATTCATGTCTGGAAATATTTTCAGCTTCGACCAGTTCTAGCAATTAAAGTGCACTTAAGTGAGTTGACTGTTAAACTAACTCTCTATCACTATAAATGTTGATTACTTGCCGTTTAGGTATAAAAATCCCAAAATGAAAACAGGCACTACATTTTCCGTTCAAATGATTATTTCCATGGCACAATATCTTATCTTCTGGAATTGAAGAGTTCCTATAGTCTGCTTTATCTAGATACTAATACCTCGTATCTCTACATGCCTACTTGTATTTCGCTAATTCAGAAAACAAACTATAGGAACTCTTCAATTTAGGGAGAAAAAATATTGCGCCATAGAAGTCTTCATTTGAACGGGAAAATTGGTGATGGTTTACTTTATGGAATTTACATATTTAGACGGTACGTATTAATAGTGATAGAGTTAGTTTTACAATCAACTCATTTATTTGAAGCGAACAGCAGTGTCACCTAAGTGCATTGATTTTAAATTTACGACCTTTGTAAACAACTTGAAAATGTGAATTGCAAAGTTGTGTATTGCAAGGGTCTTAATTCTCAACATATGGGTATTTTATTGAGGGAGGTTGAAGGAGAACCCAAGAAAATGTATAATATAAGGAAAGTATATATTACATTCATATAGCATTTAGCTGATGTAATAAATTTTGCATAAACTCTTGTAAAAGTAAAATTTATTGTTGAATTAAAACATTCAAATTCTGCGAGATTCGAACCTACGATCCACAGATTTATAAGTTAATCCATATATTGAATAAGCTACCCTGAATAGATATGAAAATTCAAAAGTCCAGGTAATATACTGCTGACCTTCCTTTATTCACATGTAACAAAATAAAGTATGTCACAGCTTGATGATGACTGAGGCTACCATAAGCAAAGTTCTACAACCCCTGATATTTTGCTATGCTTGCTAATCCATGTCTCGAAACAAACACCTAGATAACCTTGTAACAGGTGCCTTGTTTACAGTTTTCTGTCATAAAACAGACAAGCTGGTTCGTTTGTCAAAATTTTATTGAAAATGTTATTCACGATTTTTTTTATCAAGACGAACTTTTACTTACCTGTTAGATTTCTGGAATTTTCTATGATTTTTTTTAACTCTTCTGAGCCAAAGGCTCAAAGAGCTAATCATATGGCCATATGTCTGGCGTGCGGTGTGCGTCAACTTTTTGGGAAAAGGGCTATATCTCAAGAACACCTTGGCAATTTTTTGTCAAATTTGTTACAGGGTATCCTTGGCCCACGGGCTTTCATTTGTGCCAAAACTAGGGTTGTGACCCTTTCACAAGGGGAGATAATTAGGAAAATGCAAACAAAAGTAGTGGTTGCTAAAAAATCTTCTTCTCAAGAACCACTGGGCAAATTATCACCAAACTTATGCATAAGGATGACGATAGGTTGTAGATAAAAAAAATTGTTTAAGGCATCATCCTGGGGCAAAGGGTGTGATCTCAAGGTCACTTCAAAGTTGACCTTAAATTTTGTTTTGTTAAAACTTTGATATTTTGCTTAGTATAAGGACTAGGATCATCAAATTTTGTCAGTTGATGCATCTTAGGACTTAATATCATGTTGTCTAAAAAGTAGGTCATGGTGACCTACTTTTTGAATTTCGCTGGTAATTATTATTAAATGGAATTTGATGCATATCTTGGACATTTTTGAGCCTATGATCATCAAAAGTTGTCAGTTGATGGATCATTGGACCTTAAAGTGCATCATGTAAAAAATATGTCACTATGACCTACTTTCTGAATTTTATGGCTAATCATTTATGAATACATTTTAGGTTGTTATTTCAGATACCGAGAGGTTTAGAATCATCAAACCTTGCAAGTTGATGCGTCTAGAGGCCTTGAAACATATCTATAAAAAAAGTAGGTCACAGTGACATACTTTTTGAATTTTGCAGACATTCAAATTTCACATTTCCAATTTTAGATGCATATTTTGGACACTATGAAAGCTAGGATCATCAAACTTTGTCAGTTGATGCATCTTGAGTCTTCATAGTTTGTTGTCCAAGACGTAGGTCACCGTGACCTACTTTTGGAATTTGACGGGTATATTTTAATATTTCAGATACTTTTTGACTTACAATTATCAAACTTTGTCAGTTGATGTATGTTGAGTCTTCAGAGTGTGTTGACTAAAAAGTCGGTCACTGTGACCTATTTTTGGACTTTGACGGCTATATTTGAATATTTCAGATACTATTTGACTTACAATCATCAAACTTTGTCAGTTGATGGGTCTTGAGTCTTCAGAGTGTGTCGACCAAAATGTAGGTCACTGTGACCTACTTTTGGAATTTGACGTTTATATCTGAATATTTCAGATACTATTTGACTTCAATTATCTAATTTTGTCAGTTGATGCATCTTGAGTCTTTGGAGGCCAAAGTAGGTCACTGTGGCCTTCTTTTTGGAATTTGACGGCTATATTTGAATACTTTTTTACTTGTCAGTTGATGCATCTTGAGTCTTTGGAGTCTTCAGTGTGTTGACCAAAATTTTGGACCGTTACATTTAAATTTTCAGGTACTATTTGACTTAACATCATCAATCTTTGTTAATTGATGAATCTTGGTTAGTGAGATTTTTTGCCTGTTCTACAATGTATCAGAAGAGCGATTCTAGGCCCATGGGCCTCTTGTTTTATTTTACATTGGGCGATAGAGAACTATTTCCTCCGATGCAGTGTATGATGTTTACAGTTGATATGTTATGAATATTTTCAGTTTTACAGTCTCGTTTTGATACATCCAGTATCACTGAATGATTTGTTGTGGACATTTATGTTCTAAAGACATGATGCAATGGTGGAAAGAGGTCACTTTCGGTTACCTAATCCATTTTTTGTTTGTTTGCTGAGAATCAGTTGACGGAGATGCCCGACTAATGAACGACGATAATGTTCCTGAGACTCAAACATATTGTAGGACTAGGATAGCTCTACTGCTGTAGAAAATGTCAGGTTTGTTAATGGAATGAAGTGAAATGTGCTCCCCCGCCATGAAATGACAGGGAAATAAGTTTACCCTCTTCCATAATTCTGTACCCCCGTGTTTCCCTCGTAATTGAGTGTCCGTTCATTATCTCTGCTATTGATGTACATATTCAACTGAAATTTGGTATATAGATACTGTACATCATGTGAACATCCCTGCCAATTTCTTTTTTTGGTTCTGCTGAAATAATGTTTAACAGAGTTGTGCCCACTGGAGTTAAGAATATTAAAAAATTCACAGTTTCTGCTCACTATCTCAGTTACACTCTGAATTGGGATGTCAATAGATTGATTACTTTGCTGTTTTCCGCCACACTCAACAATTTTTCAGTTATCTGGTGGCGCCCAGTTTTCATTGGTGGAAGAGAGAACCCAGATACAATGTACCTGGGAAGAGACCACCGACCTTCCGAAAGTAAACTGGGAAACTTTCGCACTTACCGGCGTGAGCGGGATCCAAACCCGCGCCGACCAGAGGTGAGAGGCCGTGTGATTTTGAGCGCGATGTTCTAACCACTCGGCCACGGAGGCCCTTGGGATGTCAATAGATCATAAGAAGAAATTTGATATGGATGAAAAGTGGAAAATATGTAAAACCTTATTTAGTCAAAATATGCAGTTTTAGTAAAATGCAATCTGCAAAACAATTATACCCGGTAAGCCAGCTGGACTCAAACCCGCGATCTACAGTTCAGAAGTTGATATGCTAACCTACTGAGCTACTCAGGTAGGCGATGGTATTTTAAAATTGCTGATATTTATATTTTCATCCATGTTTTAAAAGAAAGTCAGCCATTATGACGATGTAGAGTACCCCCTTAACGTATTTGGTTCGACGCGGTCATGGCACGAGGGGAACTTGAACTCACGACCTCCTGGTTACGACCGCTCTACCACTGACCTACCGCGACAAGTTTCTTCAGAGCATTAAATATGAAACATATATAAATACTTGTAAACATTCAGGGTACAAGTACTAAATTTACATAGTTTTAATCTAGACCCACTTAAAACGAAATATAAGATGAATGTTGATCCAAATTATCTATCAGGGACAAATACTAATGCTACTTTGCATAACTTTCTAAGCTGTATTCACAAATGAATGCGAACATATATATTTAAGTGTTACTTTGCATGTACATTTTAAAAGTTAATTTGTTTAAAAGATTTTTAAAAAATTAATAAACAATGTTGGGCGTCAGACAACCTCCCCACCCCACCCCCTCCAAATCATTGAAATGAGGTTTTTATTTCATCTTTTGAACTCGCCCCTTATTCCAACTAGCTGTCTGTGCTTTCATATACACATTTCATATACGTATTTTCATTGACAGAACAGCACCAAGCCACTCGGACGTGTATCCTGACGCGCTTATAACGTAACAGAACTCCAAGTAATGTCAAGTTACTTGTATGCAGGTGTGATGTTGTAAATACGCAGTCCTAAATAACTAACCATTTCCCTTTATTTGACAATGTAGTTTGTGTAAACCACAGTCGCCGACGGGAGGAAGGGGTGAGGAGTGGGGGGTGGGGGGTGGGTCGTAGATGGTTGAATAGATCGGTCCCAGCATACATTTCACTATCATTCACTACTACAGTGGGGGAAAAAGTGGGAGGGGTCCAACCAGTCAATAGATCGAACTTTGCATATAACATTAACTAAACAGGTAAGATACCAGAACGAGGTTAGAGGGGTGGTGCTGTCCCGTTCTGTTGCTGTCTCAATCGTGTACCTTTGTCAGTAGATTGTTGATAATCAAACATTGAAGATTGTGTTATTTTTAGCTCACCTGAGCCGTAGGCTCACTTGATTTTTTCTGATACAAAATTTTCCGTTGTCCTGTCTGCGTCTTCGTTGGTGTCGTCGCAGCGTAAACTTTTCACATTCTCATCTTCTTCTCTAGTGACCACTGGATCAATTTTAACCCAACGTGGCACAAAACATCCTTTGTGAAGGAAATGCAAGTTTGTACAAATAAAGGGTCATGCCCCTTTGAAAGGAGAGAAAATCACAAAATAAAAAAATAGGGTGGGTCATTTAAAACTCTTCTCAAGAACCACTAGTCCAGAAAAGCTGAAATTTACATGAAAGCTTTCTGACATAGAGGAGATTCAAGTTTGTAAAATTCATGACCCTTAAGGTTAGGAAGAGGCCGCAATTTGGGATCAAAATGTTACATGCGAATTTAGGGAACCAAACTTGACACAAGGCATCCTGAGATGAAATTTGCTGATATGAAATACCATATCCGTCTACAAGGGCATATGGTATTTGATGAATTTGGAGTCAACTTTGATAATTAAATTTAATAATTAATAAAGTTTTTGTCGTTACCTGTGAAAAGTTTTTTTTCTGAACCAAACTGCTTGTGTAATGATAGTTTTGCTCAAGCTTGTTTTTTGCTAGGAACTGCTGCTCAGGTGAGCGATGTAGCCCATGGGCCTCTTGTTAGTTATGTATTTATTATTTGATATACATCAGTGAACCAATTATCATTTAACCGTTACATACTGAATGTACATATCGCGGTTAATATACCATTGGCGGACACACGCCCCCTTTCACAAATATGACCATTTGCGTCCACAAACACAAAAATATATTCGTCTTGTTTTGTCTGATCTATGTTGCTCTAGGGGGCTTCGTTTCTAAGCCCTCCTCCACGATGAAGCCCCGGAAACGCTTGGGGATCCAAAATAGCTCCCACATCCCAATATTTTACTGCGCCCCCTCTGGAATTCCTGGATCCGCCACCGTATATCATCTTAATTCAGTTCTGTGTATATAGATCAGCTGATGATATTCACAGGTTAATAGGTAATGCTATCCTGCTACACTGTATACACGCGAATTATTCCCAGCGTACCAGGTAGAATGGCGTGGTTTTCGGAATTATTTCCAAAACATTACATATCATTTCCGGAAAGACAAAATGGGCAGAATACACGTATTAACTTGTAATGATTTGTTGAATGTATTTTTATACCGACTTTAAATAAAATTTACTTATAAACGCTTCGCTGCAAGTTACATCCCTTGTCCGCCATTTTCCGGTGCCTACGTTTGCATTTTGTTTTGCAATTTTTTTTATCTGCATCTATTTTTTCATCAGTCTGTTTTTTCATTAGCTGAAGTCATCTACAAAAATGCTCCAGAGAGGGACATCCCATAAACTTGTATGAAAACTTAATGATTAGCTATAATTCACATTTGGTAAGGTAAGAAAGGAATACACAGCTATTCACCGATTGACCTTTGGTTGACCCCTCCAAGGGAGACAATTGAAAGTTGATATGTGTATACTACAGACTATATATACTCATACTCAAAGTTCACCTACGTACTACGGTACTTTCTGAGCTTTTTCCGTCAAGTATGTGCGTGCGTGCGAGTCTCTTCTCTCTCTCTCTCTCTCTCTCTCTCTCTCTCTCTCTCTCTCTCTCTCTCTTTCTCTCTGCATGTGGATATGTGTATGAAACAATTCCTATATGATAAATCCACTGTATAAAGAAATTATTAAAGGATCTTTTTCAATTAAACGTCACGACACATGTCTGTTTGCTTTCGCGACCACTGTCCGCGGAGATCACGCCGAGGGTTTAAAAAGACTGGACAATTCAAATGTTGACATTTCTTCTTAATTTTTTTTTCATGTCCGCTTACATTTAAACATTAAAAGGCCACTGTAAATTGTTTTATAGTTGACAAAGTTGAGTTTCTTTTTCTTCGGTCTGTCTGTCCTTGCTGGACAGGATACAGTAACCATGGTAACGCGTTGTGGCTAGTGGTTACCAAGTAACGGGGATGTTTTCGTATACAATGTCACAAAGGATACAAGTCTCGTGAGACTTGCAAGGTCATAAGGAACCTAATATTATACCGAAATCATCAATGAAGTTGATGTTGGTTTAATATAAAACTATTCCTAAGTGAAATGATGATTTATTTTTGGAGAAAATGCAAACTTTAGGCCTATGTACAGGAATATTTCGCCACCGTTTTATTTTCGTTCATATTTGTCCCTTATTCAAGATGGCTGAATTCGATTAAAACTGATTGACTGCATATTTATTCATGGCTCTAAAAATAGCAATCGGCAGATTTGGGTGAATTCAAGATGAGGTGAAACCATATTTTGAGTAATGAATGATAAAAAACAGGATTTTTTCATAACTAATACTACATGTACCACATCTTTCCCACCTCCAACAGTGAAGAGTTCTGATAGGATAAGACTAAGTTCACAATCTCTACGCTGCGAGTAGATACCCAACTTTGTCAAAATCAGTTGCTTTTACTGCCTATTTAAATTCGCTCGATTTACTCCAGTATGAATTTAACACATCTATTTTCATTAACTAATTACTTTTGTTAATTGAAAAAGCCAAGCAAATTATCTTTTATGAATCATGTCAAAGACACCGTACATGTATCCGTAGAATTAATCCGTAGTGGCCTTAAGTCTTACAAGACACAGCTATGAATGTCCTCTGTTTTTAAATTGCATTCTATCACGCTTAGATTGTGTCGAAACAGTAAATATCATTAGGACCATAAAAAGGGGTTTACTTTGCGATCGAGATCGCGCCGTCGTTTTGTGATTTATATTCAGACAACTGAACATGTACAAAATCTCAGACAACTGGATAATTTGTCGTGAATCTAACTTCCGTCTATAATGATAGAATAAGATTGTCGAGTCTATAAATCTGTTGTTTGGGAATCCCAGTGGTCTCATCAAGTCTGATATCAAAGTAACAGAATCGATTTTTCTTTTCGCAAAAAAAAAAAAGCATCCACAATTTACGATACGAAGATTAAGTCACGCCGCTCTGGGTTGTGTAATATTTGATTGGATACAGTGTTTATGTCGACCAAAGTGTGGGATCCTTGCCTGTGTGTTTAATGGTTTTTGGTCTCTAATTGTGATATTGGATCCGCCTTCCCGATGCCCAGGCGCGTACATCCCAATGATCGGCCGGAGAACCGGGATCCCAATAACCTCAACCCACAACTTCAGGTAAGACTTGGGAACCGATGTGATGGCACAGATCAAATTAGCGGGGCGTGGTACGTAAATGTTTGTGAATCAAGCAGATCGCAAGTAAAATACATATCAACCCAGTCTCCTTCCAAAAACTTTGTTGTGAATATAGACTGATTGATAGAATATTTGGAATTTCCAACACATTAAGGACTACGAAAATTTTAATGACATTCGATTTCTAACATTTCTGATTTAGCTTTTGATCAGCTAAATTAATTGGAATATCAAGAGAAAAAAGATTCGGAAATCCTGTCTCCTGGGACGCCATTTTGGGAGGTACTTGTATATCTGTCCGTGACCTTAGATCGTATTCACGTTCCCCGACTCAGGACGCTTTCTACTGACCATATTATCCTATAAGATTTTAGATCAAGTCCACCGATTTACAAGTCTACTTTATTTTTGTGCTTTAAGCCTCAGAGGAACCCGATCGGCCGTATTGAACCTGTAGCTATTGTTTACGAATCCTCAATGCTCCGATTCGTTCTCCGGCTGTCCTTACAGCGTGACGTAATTGTCTGAAAACCTGTAACACTTAACCTTATCTAATTTATGAATCCTTATTAAACAATATAGAGCAGCCTATAAAATCATTTGTAATGTGTCCCGAATACACAAATCTAATCATTGTTCGCTGACCCCATAAAGGAGCATTCCATCGGCACACTTAAAAGAACACCTGTCAAAACAATTGAAAACTTTCCATCCACGAAAAAATAATATATACACAAGTAGACACGATTTTACAAAGAACGAATATTCAGCTGTTGGCTAGTTTCACGGGTCTATCGTACTCCCAGTATAAGTTCTGCTGTTTGCAATTCGACTGACGAGAATACATTTGCGAACACACGAAATGATGATGTCAAACGAATTTCAGTTGCACAACAAATACTATTATATCAGTCCGATTTCTCTCTCTCTCTCTCTCTCTCTCTCTCTCTCTCTCTCTCTCTCATGGATAGGCGAATTATAAAGTACATCCACCATAGTCATCTCCGAAATCCAGACTCTCGTGCAGACAGATCTCCACACGCGACGATCTCCTGCGAAGCTTTCGCAAATTATATATCAAGCTGTTATCAAGTCAAATACCTGACGTGCTTCACACTGGTGTACATATTAAATTTGATTACGAATTACTCCGTTTACGTAATCAAGAGAACAGGCTCACATGACCGGTCAACAGGGGATGCTTACTCGTCCTAGGCACCTTCTGGTATATCCAGGGGTCTGTGTCTATCCTACTCTGAATTTTGTTTTACGTATAGGATTTATATAAGATTGATCACTGTTTCGTTATTTTCACTTTTTCAAGTGATGTCACAATACAAATTAAAACAATGTTAGATTTTACGGGGACTACCATGTTGTTGCTTTCGTTGAAATTTAATCATTTCCATACTGAGATATTCCTAATCTAAAAATGGAAAGCCTTCATCTTTCTGGATTTCTAGTTTTGGAGCATAAGTTCTGCAAATGAATTGTTGTTTCTAAATCTTATGAATCAATAAAAATTGTCCACTTTTGTAACTATAATCATAGATGGTATGCGTGACCACACACATCTTCTATACTGTAAGTCCGGCCCCTTGTTTACATGCAGTTTCATTGGTTCTCAATTACGCCGTGTTCTTTGCTTTCCATTGGTTTTCATTAAACCTTATACTGTCGTCTAACCACATTGGGTTTCAGTGACACTTTGCTCATTAAAGTTGAAATTATATACCACCCACTCGCATTGGTTATCCGTGATCTATTGTTTATATACCGTCCACTCCCATTGGTTATCGGTGAGCAATTGTTTACACACCGTCCACTCCCATTGGTTCTCGTAATTGGCCTCTTCCTTACATAACTTCCACTTTCATTGGTTATCAGTTCCCATTTTCTTATATGCCCTGCAGTCCCATTGGTTGTCAGGGATTTATTTGAATTGAATTCGACCATTAGTGGTTGATGTCAAATGTACGAGTAAAATGCGTCTTTATTTTCAGCATGGTGTCGCCGTACACTGTGAATGGTCCTGACTATAACACTGTATTCATTTTCACCCATTGCTATTTCAGCCCAGCATAGCGAAGTTCTTATATGTAAATGACACACTCTTCAATTTTTAGCAGAGCATATAAAGACGTCGATAAACCTAACTGCAACACTTTTACTTTCAGTTGGGCGTTGAAGACGTCCTAGGGGAGGGGCCCGGTGCACGGAGCATAGAAGTTGTCTGGGTTTGTTCCAAGGAATTCTACTCTTTCTTTCACAGCTGTTGCTATGGTTTCATCACCCTGTTTACTGCGCCCTTTATCGCCATTTTCTGGGGCCTCGGTTTTGCCTGCACGGCGTTTGATCATATTTGGTGTTTGACGCCCATCTTCAAGAACACCACCATATGTTGTGGGAGTATAATACCGCGCTGTATCCACAGTATATTAGACTGTTGTATTACCCCCTGGACTAATGCATGTGGAGGCATTTTCGTGGCATTTCACAAAGACATACCGGAAGTGGTGGTTATTAGACCCAAACCGAGGCAAACTAAATCGGTGTCACGTGACAAGAAAAATGAAGACGAAAATAACAAACCAGACGACGAGAAAAATAAAGCTTTTATTGCGGCCCCGGTTGTCGTGCGTGAATCAAGTTATTTTGGAGGAAATCAAATGCAGGCAAACAAGTCAATACAACGCCAGTTAGCACTGTACCAGTAATGTTGTAACCAAAATGACGTCATAATGTACAAATATGACCTCAGTAGTCCAGAACAAGTCTACAATTTCGTAATCAAACATATACTGCTAATGGGATTCCGCACTGAATATATGACAGCAATCACATAAATTTAAAAGTCAATCTACTGACTGATTACATTGTATTTGTGTGGTCATTGTAATTCTTCTGTGTCTTGAAAGGACTTTAACATCATAAAAGAAATACTAGTATTGTTAATGATCATCAATGACCATGATAAGAAATTCTATTCTTCATGTACATCATGATATTCTCTGAGGTAATGAAATTTATACCCGACGCGTTCGATTATATTGTCATAATCATCAAAGAGACGGACCACATGTATGGTGCGTTCCATTGGATTGTCATAAGCATTGAAATGGCGAACCTAGTATAGAACACTTTCGATTATATTGTCATAATCATTGCAAAGGCCGGCCTAATATAGAACGCATTCGATTCTATTGTCATAACCATTGAAAAGACGGACCATACATATGATGCGTTCGATTAGATTGTCATAATCATGGAAAATGCGAACCTAAAATGTGATGCATTCGATTGTTTTGCCATAAGTATTGAAATGGCGAACCTAATACAGTACACGTTTGATTCTATTGTCATGACCATTGAAAAGGCGTTACAAATATGTGACACATTCTATTGTTCATAATCAATGAGAAGGTGGGCCAAATAAATGACGTGTTCGCTTTGACTGACATAATCATTGAAAAGGCGGACCTGATAGAGGGCGCGTTTGATTCTATTGTGACAATCAATCAAAGAGCGGAGTAAACGATTGTGCTTTTAAAACTTGTTATCTTGTACGTTCGATTTTTCAATCTTTAGTTTGTATGTGTAATTTATTTCCTTGAACCGAGAGACTGAACATGGTATTTTATTTATGTTATGTAGATAGGAAAACCGGTCCAATTCCGTGCCTTGTACAGCTGTAAACAGGATATTACATTGTCTTATGCAGGTTTTAATCATTGTCATATTCATTTCTTTTATGACCTGTTTTTATTGTTTGTACGAGGTACATTAGTACTGAAGTGTTTCCACGCTATCACACTCACTCCCGCCTTTCTTTCGTCTGTGATATCATTGATCAGTAAATGTTTTACAATCTGGCAGTATTTTGTTGTTAATTTGCGTGCTTGTATTGCGTCCCATTCAATAACTTTACTTTCATCCAGAGATGTCACTAGCGTTAGGTGAACTGCTACAAATGTTGACCTATGCAAGGCACTTGCAACCATAGTATTGGGGATTCTTTATCGTGACAGTGCCGCCATGACATGGGACTTTCACGTCGCCATGACACGGGACTTTCACGCCGCCATGACACGGGACTTTCACGCCGCCATGACACGGGACTTTCACGCTACCATGACACGGGACTTTCACGCTACCATGACACGGGACTTTCACGCTACCATGACACGGGACTTTCACGCCACCATGACACGGGACTTTCACGCCGCCATAACACGGGGCTTTCACGCCGCCATGACACGGGGCTTTCACACTACCATGACACGAGACCTATGTTTATATGGGCGTATCCGGAAGACCTGCGAATTTTGCATCTAATTCCGGAATAGTCACAATCAATGTTAGACGTACTAGGTTTGACACAGTGCTGGGATCGAGAATTGATGACGTATCACCCCCCCCCCCCCCACCCCCCAAGTTCACTATCCCAGTTGCGAAGCGATCACCCTACCTACTGTTCCAAATTACGCTACCGCAACTGGTACATTTTGTTGTAGTAAATTTTAACAACAAATTCGCTAGTTTCTGTACCTTAAACTTTCATATATTTCCATAAATAGCTGAATTGTCTTTATCAATTATACATGCCATATACACATGTAACTTTAACTGGGTCAACATGGCAGTCTGCCTTCTGGACTGTGCCGCATGTCTGTCGCAAAATGCATGAAACAAATTTTATTCTGGATTCACATCTTTCCTGGTGTAAGCTTGGAATGATTCCATTGTGGTAAGCCAAACTGCGGCCGGCGGAACCAATGGTTTCGGGTTAGTTGAAGCCTTGTTAAAATGGCATTCTGTGTAGAAAGTATGGTCTAAATATGAAACTTTAAGAGACAGGCAATTGATGATACATGTGGCTAGACAAACACAGACAGACGGACGGACAGTCGAAAAACATTAGATTTCTCTGTATTCAACACCACGTGAACAGGTGGAAGGTTTCCCCATTGAAGGGCGTATAGATGGTTTTCAAAAACATAAAAATGTGTTTTCTTTAATTACTTGATATATACATGTATATGTATATATATATATATATATATATATATATATATATATATATATATATATACATGTAAATAAGTCATTCACAAAAAACAAATCGCAAGGTAGCAGGCGCTACAGATTGTAAAAACGTTGCTGTAGTATGATGTAGCAATATCATAATGACTTATTTCCCTTGCTTGATGGCGTCAAACGAGACCAGCTTAACGCAAAAGTGTAAGCCTATTTGTTTATATTGATTGATTGTATCTTGTTTAATGTCCTTCACGGGATTTTTTTCCTCACTCATATGGAGACGTCTACATTTGTGTATACTAACGACTGCTGGTTTAAGCCATCAAAATGGTTCGATGTACGCGCTTGCATTCATTTTCCCTCTCCGCAATATATAAAGAGTCCTCGTGTGGTTCCGGAAATGGATTTACATTTGATGTAGCAGTAATACCATCATACTTTCTATCGGCCTGGTTAGATCACGATACTAGATTGAACCAAATATTGTTATCCTCTTCTTTGTTGCAATAAACTTAGTTGAAAGAGAGAGAGAGAGAGAGAGAGAGAGAGAGAGAGAGAGAGAGAGAGAGAGAGAGAGAGAGAGAGAGGACCTTCCGTAAAACATAATAGTTGACTTGGTATTCTTGCTAGCCTAAACCAGGAACTATCACAATGCTAAAACACACCTGGTATTACACCCCAAGAGTTGTTTTGACAGAGACGAGGTAGAATACAAATGAATTGTGTCTGTTTTGTCACAAACATATGAATATATTATTGTGAAACCTTAATACCGTATCACTAGCCTCCTCAGTGTAAGCAAGATCAGACGAGACCTACATTGTATAGGATCATTAAGAATGTTTGATATGTACTGACAGGCCAGCCAGATTCATAAATGAAAATCCACGCACGCTAAGAAAACAATTTTGTGTAGGGGAAGCGGGTCTCAATTTCTTTGTCAGAAGTAGAGATATTTTACCCAGACTAGTAAAAATGAAATTATAAATGAAAAAAAACCCACCCCAAAACAGCAACAAAAAAAAAACAACAACAAAAAACAAAAAAACAAACAATAGTCTAAAACACTGATCAGTTCGGCCCCGTTAACTGTTATGTGCTTGTGTTTGCGCATTTGTGTGTTTTAAAGATTATCATAATGCGTACAGTGTATATATATATATATATAATCAAAATAGGGATTATCGTTCTTACGGTTATGGAAGTACTGTATAGTACATGAGAGAGAGAGAGAGAGAGAGAGAGAGAGAGAGAGAGAGAGAGAGAGGGGGGGGGGCAGTAAAATGTGTAAAGTGAGGACAATCAATGGACAGACGTTGTGAGGACAAGAATTGCACTATGAGGACAAATATGTGACCTACAGCATGTGAAAGATGTAGATACAAAATATTAGCTTAGTGAGGACAAGTGGTGTGAGGACATGTCCTTACTAATATTCTCTCTCAAAAACTTTTTTTTTCCCCATAATTTAAAAGAGAATATTAGAAAAACTTTTATAGATATCCCTATAGCTATACCTAACATAGTACTTTTTTACCTTTAGAATAATATATGTGTGTATTCTCTTTTACACATTGTGAGGCCGTCCTCATTTAGTAGGTTTGGTCGGCTAGAGGGAGAGAGAGAGGGGGGGGGGATATGCTCAAGTGTAAACCCACAAGAGTACAAGACACCTTTCTTTACAATCCTGTCAGAGATAACACTCATAGTGTACTTTAAATCCGATCTTTTAATTAGGATGATCCACTCATTGAGGCAGACAGGTAATTCATCCTTCCATTAACCGTTATCTCAAGTCTGACTATATCGCCTGACCGATTAAATGACCAAATAAAGCAGGGCAAGCGACATTTATAGAAAACCATTTAATTCAGGAAGAAAAACGAATTGTGTAAACGTTGGTTGAAGTTAACACTGTATTGTTTGAAAGGAGTGGCAGACGGTTTAAATGCAGTGCCTAAATGAGAGAATTGTGTAAAATTTGATATGGATTCCTAACACACGAGGACGGTACCGTTAAGCGGGATATCTTCCTTTTCACATGACTTATGTGTGTATCGCAAGATACATGCGACATTCCCGCAAAAAGCTATATAGAAATACATGCAAGTCAGAAACAGGAAATTTTGTAATTTTTTACTCTGAAAATGCATCCATTGCATGGCCGAGGTATATAACGGAACCAACAGATTAAAGGAGAAAGCAGGGGCGGATCCAGGATTTTGTGAAAGAGGGTGTCTACCATTAATTTTGGTTTTCAAGGGGGCCCCCTCAAATTCTTTCTTCCCCCCCCCCTTTTTTTTTGTTTTGTTTTTTGTTTTACCTTGTTTTTGCAAAATTTTCTGACGAAGGGATGAGGGGAGTCCGACCCCCGGACCTTTCTCTGGATCCGCCACTGAAAGATGACGATTGGTTGCTTAATTGTGTCGCATGTATATGTCCCTTTAGTAATGAACACGAACTGGAAGTGAAGACTTATATTTAGGACGGAGCAGCGAGGGGTCTTTATCGTGCCACGCGGCCTGTCGTGACATGGGACCTCGGGGTTTGAAAGGGCGTTATCTGCCAAAGTTATGTTTGTCAATTGTTACAAAAATGACTAAAACTGCTTTACTGTATATAGAATTCATAGAAATGCATTTAAACATAAGAATAGCTTTTGTTTATTAAGAAACAATGGCCGAAGCATTATTGTGTTGAAGGAAATAATGCATTACGGATAAATTTTACATATGACTGAAGGTAACTTCTTTCACCTCCACTATTTTACTTCATCGATTTAAAACATTTCAGCATTTTATTTCAGGTTCAATATAATTTTTTTTACGTCCGAGTTGAAAGCTAATGCCCTCATCCGAAAGATTTGCGACACCCACTTCTAGATGCAGTGCCTTAAGCCAAGGAGCTGTCAGCACCCACTACCTGGTTTAACATCTTACAGTTGACGTTGTCAGGGCAAGGGCAGGGGTCAACCGACGACTTCCGGGTCACGAAGCAAACGCTCTGCAACCACTGAGTTGCCGCGGACCGGATAAACCTTCCCCAGTTTCTCCAAACTCTCTGTAAAACCCAGCCAGGGAATGATCACGCTCAATGTTGCACTATTCCGGTAATCGAAGTATAGGTACACTAGCGCATTAATTTAGCTCACCAACGACTCAATATGATTCATGCCTCGATTGTCCGCCTGGCACTTCTCAAGTACAGATTACGCCAAAAATCAATCAACTCGTGATCAATATTGAAAATGTGAATAGTACGTAAATATTCATACGTTATGTAATCCTGTTGACAAACAAACACGGACACTAAATGTGTGCTCGCGCATGAATTCCCCGCACAAAATGGGCAAGAACCTTGCATGACAAAGGTAGATTTAGTGTCCTTCAGCTATTAGGCTTTTCCCACCTCCACTTTGAAGAGTTCCTATCTACTTTGAAATAAATACGTGACTTTTCGCTTCACGGGAAGGAACCTATACTCAATATAGTAGAGTGATATAAAGTATTTAGTGATGTTTATACGTGTGATTAAGGAAATATGCACGAAGGCGTGACTTCAAGATCTCTCAAATATTGACATTGCAGTCACTGTCAAATAAAAGATATTCAAAGTTGACATTAATAGGGGAAATATGCCCCTTCTTTCTTGTCGAGAACGAATCTCCTAATTCCGGTATAGGGGAGTGTTTTAGGTAATCGAGGTTCTTAATCAAATAACGGTCTTAGATAAAACTCAGTAGGAAAGATGCTCTCGAAAGATCTTGAAGTAGTGTAAGCAATTGATAATTATATATTTCACCTTCTCCCAACTCATGAAAAATAAACCTTAGATCCGCCCTCATCCCACTCCGTCAATATAACTTTCCCCCTGGGTATAGATGTATTTATATTTACATTTCCAATGTTTTTACCTTTGGTATCTTTACCGTGAATTGAAATGATAGCAATTTCCACAATGTGCGTATGAATCTTGATAAATGTAGTCCGACTATTTGAACAACTGGGGACTGCGACATATGAAAGTAAAATGTGCATATAAAGAATAAATCTAGGTTTGAAAAATGCATGGGGGTTTGAACAGCAGCGCCACCTGGTTCGTGACGTGTGCTGGCGTAAAGCGTCACAGTTCATACCCGCATGTATTTTCAAGAATGAAATTTATTTTTTCAAAATGTAGATAACGCCTCTTATGTTCATGCACTGGTCTGCCATGACAACGACATCAACCTGTTAGAAACTGACATGCGCGTGTTCGTGTCCGTTCACCGCGGGAAGCCCAAGTTCTATATTTGGGGGATACATTGAAACACTCAATATCATTGTAATTTCAACTGCAATTATTAAAAAAAAAAATTAGATCGAGTAATACTCCCTGTAAACACGTGATTTGTAACACTGCATGATCTTGAGTTCTCATTTTGTAGTCGATTGAAATTACACATGTAAAATAAAACCTCTAGAAATGGATCCTTATCGAATCAGCAAACAATGACAGCGAGCATTTTGTTGTTGTGATCTTCAAATACTGTAGTGGCATGTTATTTAAGGTCGATGTTTGGATGGTATAAATAGGCTGTGTCTCCTCACGCCCTGAGAACCGGATCGGACATTAAGAACCATGACAGAGATTTGGGATAAATACATGATATTCACTCTCAACGATCGTATGCGATGTTCACAACGGAAATGAATTTATCAGTCATCTTGAATATAATCGTGCTTTGTTCTTACCAGTTTCTTAGTGTTATAAATGGATATTAAATGTACACTGCTGATTTGCTATCAGAAGCTTCTGTGAAATAAATGAGTTTTTAACTTCACTCGCCTTATATCTACTGAAGGGGAGCGAAATCCGATTTTAATTTTGTTAATGTACTTTCACCAATCTATATAAATAATACATTAAAATATTAACCAGATGTACTTATCCCCAAACGGCGTTTTAAATCTTTGACCTGGTTATTTGGTTTCGACACGGTTCTCAATATCGGAATACCCGGCGTGTTCCTCCGTCAACTTAAATAATTTCTGAATTTAAAAATCCCTCTTTTTGTGTATTTAATTCGAATCAATATAAAGTTCTCATGACTGGTTGGTATGACATGGACATTTAAATATAGCGGGTGTCTTTCCACGCCGTCCTTGAGCAGCTATCGGGTGACTTAAGTAGAGACCTGTACATAACGTACCCTGGTAAAATCCCTCATTCATTACTGGTGTGCCCTCATTCACAGGCACTCTGAACTGTTTTATCAACAGAAGTGGAAAAACCTTGCGAAATTACACGAAGGTACTATCTGACATACAGTAATACACGAGGGAATACACAAAAGAATTTATTTTCAATAAATTTTAAACCGGATGAATTTATATAAACTGGAATTTTTTTTATTATCAAAAGTTACCTAATGATTAATTAACTCTATCCATTTATCATCTATATTTTGTGATCAAATTCGTAAAAGTAAAAAAAAAAATGTCCGTGTTCATTGGTTATCTTGACTGCAAGTATATTTCATCTCAGTGCCTATAATTACACATGTTTATAGAAATATATATCTTATAATTACACGGGTTTATAGAAATCTTATAATTCCTTGGGAGATGCCCTCTTCTAGTAATAGTTAAGATAAAAATGATAGAGTTTTGGGCGAAACTTTATTTCTCTAGTAATACTGATAAATTCTCTGTCAAAATATATCATTTAGTTTATAACAAAGACATCAAATGGTTAAAATTTATCAAAAATATATTGAATGAGTGTGGACTTTCATATTTGTGGATAACATAATTTCTATATAATGCAATTTGGGTGAAACAGGAAGTTAAAAGGATATTAATAGACCAATTCATTCAAGAGTTTAGAAGTAATATTTATCTTTCTCCCAAATGTTTAAATTACAGACTTTTTAAAGATTTTCTGATATTCGAGAATTATCTCACTATTCTGCCTCGCAAATACGCACTGATTTTAGTTAAATCTAGATGTAATAACTTTAAATCTACACATTGAGTGTGGAAGATGGAATAGTACTCCTAGAAGTCAAGGTTTCTGTTATTCATGTAATCAAAACAAAATAGGAGACGAATATCATTACATTTTTGAGTGCACACAACATAATTTAACACATGTCAGAAAAGTTTTATTGTCTTAAAATTTAACAAAGAATCCAAAGTGAGAAATACAGATCTTATAATTTCACAGATTTATTATAGAAATACACATTTTATAATTACGCAGGTTTATAGAAATACACATTTTATAATTACACAGGTTTATAGAAATACATATTTCATAATTACACAGATTTATAGAAATACACATTTTATAATTACGCAGGTTTATAGAAATACATATTTTATAATTACACAGATTTATAGAAATACACATTTTATAATTACGCAGGTTTATGGAAATACACATTTTATAATTACGCAGGTTTATAGAAATACATATTTTATAATTACACAGATTTATAGAAATACACATTTTATAATTACGCAGGTTTATGGAAATACACATCTTATAATTACACAGATTTATAGAAATACAGATCTTATAATTACACAGATTTATAGAAATACACATTTTATAATTACACATGATAAGAACGTCGAATTTTATTTATAAAGATTAGTGTTTCATACATTACTGAATAATTGTAAAATCAAAATCAATCTGTATGTGTTTTTATGTATCGAGTTTATGCACTATCCAGATTTTAAATAAAATTATTCAAATCTAAAAAGTAGCTCGCCTGTCTCATGCTCTACTGCTACCAAAGGCGAAAGTCATTAAATTCTGAAAGGGGACAATTCATTTTAGTCGTGAAGGAAAGATAAATCAGCATAAACAGGGAGATAAATCATTATAGACAGGGAGATAAATCGTTATAGACAGAGAGATCGATCATTATAGACAGAGGGAGATAAATCATTATAGACAGGGAAATAAATATTTATAGATAGGTAGATAAATCATTATAGACTGGGAGATAAATCATTATAGACAGGGATATAAATCATTATAGACAGGGAGATAAATCATTATAGACAGAGGGAGATAAATAATTATAGACAGAGAGATAAATCATTATAAACAGGGAGATAAATCATTATAGACAGAGAGATAAATCATTATAGACAGGGAGATAAATCATTATAGACAGAGAGATAAATCATTATAGACAGGGGGAGATAAATCATTATAGACAGGGAGATAAATTATTATAGACAGGGAGATAAATCATTATAGACAGAGGGAGATAAATCATTTTAGATAGGGAAATAAATAATTATAGATAGGGAGATAAATCATTATAGACAGGGAGATAAATCATTATAGACAGGGAGATAAATCATTATAGACAGGGAGATAAATCATTATAGACAGAGAGATAAATCATTATAGACAGAGAGATAAATCATTATAGACAGGGAGATAAATCATTATAGACAGAGATATACATCATTATAGACAGGGAGATAAATCATTATAGACAGAAGGAGATAAATCGTTATAGACAGAAGGAGATAAATCGTTATAGACAGGGAGATAAATCATTATAGACAGGGATATACATCATTATAGACAGAGGTTGATAAATCATTATAGACAGGGAGATAAATCATTATAGACAGGGAGATAAATCATTATAAACAGGGATATACATCATTATAGACAGGGGGAGATAAATCATTATAGACAGAGAGATAAATCATTATAAACAGAGGGAGATAGATCATTATAGACAGGGAGATAGATCATTATAGACAGAGAGATAAATCATTATAGACAGGGAGATAAATCATTATAGACAGGGAGATAAATCATTATAGACAGGGAGATAAATCATTATAGATAGGGAGATAAATCATTATAGACAGGGGGATAAATCATTATAGACAGAGGGAGATAAATAGACAGGGAAATAAATAATTATAGATAGGGAGATAAATAATTATAGACAGAGGGAGATAAATCATTATAGACAGGGAGATAAATCATTATAGACAGGTAGGGGAGATAAATCACCTTTTTCTGTCTCCTTTATTGCTCCTCTAGCGGTCTGTGGAAGATTTAACCTTACTTTGACGTGTACCTGGACCAGTACAAGTTACGATAAGCGATAGGTTAGACTGTCATCTTCTCACGGTTTGGTTCAGAGCTTTCTTGAACTGGCACTTGTACTTCAAGGGCAGGAAAACGTATATTTCATATTCCCGGGTGATAAAAATTTATTGATGTTGATGCAAGTGCTTATTAGTCTGTCCTGGGGCCCGAGCTCAAGATATCAAATATTGACATTTCAAACGGTCTCAAAGTAACGTAGGTTAAACGTTTACAAAAAAAAGAAATAATCATTTTAAAGACTACTGGGTATTTGTATGCATTCCTTCCCTGTAAAGAAAATGTCTTTTAATCGTAGATTATATTTTTGGGAGGGAGGGGGGGGTCTGAATGAAATGTATATTGCGGACCGGTCATGTGCGTGACACACACACACACACACACACACACACACACACACACACACACACACACACACACACTCCTCTTCTGATAATCAATATTCAATGACGCGTATTTGAATTAAGTTTGAAAATGTGTAAAATGGTCAATCTTAGAATTGAAAAGGTTGGAAAAAAACAACAACCCACGATTCTCCACCATGCACGAAAACATATATCCCTGATCCGTCCATCACGGTGTCTGTGAGGAGTGACCCCCTCCTCGTGTATATATCCCTGATCCGTCCCGCACAGTGTCTGTGAGGAGTGACCCCCACCTCGTGTATACACCCCTATTACCCACTAGCCTTTGTACTTCACCCGACAGAGCATTTGAACTGCATTTTACGAAATACATCACAGAACGATAAAATAACCGCGATAACATATTTATAGAATGGCTGTCTTTTATGATGGTGTTTTCAAAAAAAAAAATAATCTTGGTGTCTCCATAGCCCCAAAAGAACCGGATATTAAATGACACCAACTTTCTCTTTTTAAATTAAAAAATTTTTTTTTTGAATTACAAGGAGAACGTTCTTTGTGTATTTGATTTCCCACGGCTGGTTGGTATGACGTAATTATGTAAATTAAATGTGCTTCACACACAATTGACCCTCCATTCGATTTTAGAGCTATCGGTGACTTCGGTAGGGGGCGCCCTAATCAGAATCATCTAGGTCTGTTTTATCAATAGTAAAGAACAAAGAAAATATAAATAACAAAATACCCCCCTCCCCCAGAAATCACGATAAACTATCATATCGATATAAATCTATCAATGTACTTAATCATACAGTCTTGTGTTACGTTGCTATGATAAATGAAGACCGGTAAACTATCGAAAAATCCAAAAAAAGTGTTTAAAGGTGTTTTTTATAATTATTATACTTATTTATTTAGTTATCCATTTATTTACCTACAAATCAATCTATTTAGCCAGTTATATCTATCTATCTATCTATCTACATGTGTCTACTTATTTATTTGTCTATCTATCTAGATTATGTCTCTATCCATCCGTCCGTCTATCAATACCTATCTATCATTTTGTGTAAATGATAAACATCCACGCTGTAAGAAAACCCTCCAGACAGTTAATCAATTCACATTTTTATTGAAATTTAAACTTTTTAAAATTTGTCCCCATTTAAATACCTTATCGGCGTTTTGGGGATCACCCCGTCAATATCTTTCTCTTACCTGAGATTTGATCGACATATCTAAATTTAGCCATATGTTCACTAATATCTAAGGCTGAATTTGACGAATATATTCAACGTTTTACTTGAATCAATGAAAGAAGAAAAAATATGTTATGAATTTGTTTATGGACGTGTTCCTAATTAAATCTGTGAAGAATTGGATGGGAAGCTTAACGTGGTGGAATATAGTTATGCGGTGAATTGGACCACGTGGGGATGAGCAATGAAATATACGACACCCCCCGATCGCATTTACCGTTATGTGTCTGTAATGTAGGCATTAAAATACACCTGTGCTTGACGTAACAAAAATTGTATATACTGTCAGCCGTAAACCATTGAAATTGTGTGGATCCGATAAAAAATTCATCTCGGCTGAGTTCAAATCAGGTAAGATATATCGTTCTATCTCAAAAATTCTTCGTATATATACAGGTACCTTTACTTACCTACATAGGTAAAGATACATATATACACTTATTCATGTTGACGGTTATATAGAAAATATGTACAAGCACTTTATACTGCATGTTTTGAATACAAACAGTTGTGTATTGCATTCAGATGTGCATTTTAGTATTGATTTGCAAATGGGGTAATGATATGTGTCTTCGATTACGCAATAATTGAATCAAATTTTGAAATCCGCGCGGAGAAGTTGAAATCGAGACTTGGAGATTCCTAATCTTCTGCATGGTGGGCGCAAAATAAAAAAAAAAGTCATAAGGGGCGGTTTTAAAATAGATTTTACTTCCTTTAATTAAATATAGCACTAATGTTCTATACGTAAGTTAAGTCTCATTAAAAATGATTTACAATCCTAGAATTTTCAGAATTTATTTTATTACACTATTTGTTTTTGTTTTGTTTTTTTCAAGAAAGACCTATGCTTGTTTCAGCCTTTTGAGTGTGCCCTTCGTGGGCCTCAATAAACTTTATGAATGGATATTCCCAATCGATAATTTTCATATCGGGTGTGCGCTGCACTCAATAAGTTATAAAAGAGACACAAATTATCGGGTTTTGATAGTTGATTCAAATAGGGACGGAGTCACACGGCACACCTGAGAAAAAGAGACTTTAAATATTTCTTCTTTCTTTTTTGGAAAAAAAAAGAAGAAACTTTAGATAATTTTTACATTTTCTCAAATGCTATGAATGTTGAGGTATGTGATAGAGAGAAAGTACAAGTAAGGAAAAATACATGCTACACCTGTATATTTCATTTATTTCTCTCCTGCAAAAAAAAAAATATCATTACAGATATGAAAGAGATGAATTGAAATGCTGCACACACACGCGCGCGCTCTGTACTCTGATTTAATTCATTTATCACTCAAGTCTCAAAGTTGTTTTTACAGGCTCAGGAGAACGGTTTTATATGCACACAAAATCATTGCACATTCACTTAAAGCAATGAAAATTGTATTCCCGCTTAACCAGCGTTAAACGCCATGCGATATTTACATACATCAGGGACACCATCACAATAAAGGGCATTTTAGTGAAATTATTCCCCCATAAAACTGGAATAAAGTGCGTCTCGGTAGACGCAGTACATTAATTAATGCATGCATGTTGTAGTGGCGGGATTAGAGAGAGAGAGAGAGAGAGAGAGAGAGAGAGAGAGAGAGAGAGAGAACTTCTTCAAGATCCCATGTTCTGAGAGGGAGGGAGGGGGTGGGGGTATACGCATTGCTGGTATAGATTGGCGTGCAGGGTCTCGTGTCAACTGGTACATGTATCTGTTATTGAAGCCGTCTTGTAAGCCGGGGTGATATCTCTCTCAGGCTTAGACCCTAGGGAGTGTGTAGTCTAAACGAAGTTTGTAATCTTGGCAAAAATATTTATAAAACAGCAAAAAGTTTGAAATAAGACATGAGCTATGTTATTTCCCCACTTTGACTTGGCCGTTTGTTTGTAAACTGTTGGTGTAATAGGATCGGCGTCCAGTCGAGCGTTATAATGGACTACAATGCACGTGTGTCGGCGGACTTAGTTTACATACTCGGCGTGGAACACATTTCAACAAATACTTAAACACCTGAGGAAGTCGGTATAATTTCAACAGGTAAACCCAAGTGCAAACAAAATTATTATAATGCAGTGTTAAAACCACCCCACTTGAAAGATAAACGGCCCAAAAAACCAACTAATACAGAGTCACGGATAACCGTAGGCGGATCCAGAAAACCTTATGTCTGGAATATTTATTTATTTGTCTTTTTTTTTCCTTTTTTTTTTGCTTACGTAGCCCTGATTATCGCAGTAAAAAAAAAAAGTTGATAATTACCGGGTTCATATTGCACAGAGGAAAATACGACTGTGTAACTTCTCATTTAGACCGCATTTCTTAAGTTTCCATCGCGATTTACATTTATATTGCCTAATATAACGGCCCTTGCACCTTATCCAGGTATCTGATTTCAGAGAGTAATTCAAATATTCGTAACAAAAGCAACCGTTTTGTCCGTTTAACAAATATTTCAAAGACCTGCTGGACTTGATTATCCATAAAAATCACCTGTTCGCGTGGTTTCTGGTGTAAAACGAGTCAAAATTCGCGTGCCGTATCTTTTTTTTTGTGAACTACGCATGCGTTCGTTACAATATAACTCATTTCTTTCTTCAATACGATACACATGCTCATTTCCGTGCTTAACCTTGGTGTAACGTTTCATTTATAATCTTTTTTCAACATCTTCACTTTGACATCAGATAAAATTAAATACCTCTATCAAGCACAGAAAATAATACCCAAGTTTCAATTTAAAACGAACATACGTGTATGTACAATGATGAAAATAAATAGTAAATAATATTTTCCTTCCCTGGTAGAAATAATAAATTTCAAACTTTAAATATATTTTTTTTCATGCTGACATCGAAAACAAACATTAAACAATGTGATTGTGAAACACTTACAGAATATGACCTCGTGCTAGCTAATCTAGGTCCTGCCCTGGCGTCAGCTATAATCTAAGCCCTGCCCTGGCGTCAGCTATAATCTAGGCCCTGCTCTGCCGTCAGCTATAATATAGGCCCTGCCCTCACGTCAGCTATAATCTAGGCCCCGCCCTCGCGTCAGCTATAATCTAGACCCTGCCCTGGTGTCAGCTATAATGTAGGCATTGTACTGCCGTCAGCTATAATCTAGGCCCTGTCGTCAGCTATAATCTAGACCCTGCCCTGGCGTCAGCTATAACCTAAACCCCACCCTCGCGTCAGCTATAACCTAAACCCCGCCCTCGCGTCAGCTATAAACTAGGCCCCGCCCTCGCGTTAGCTGCCTTCGCCCCTGTCTTTGCTCTATTTGCTGTAGGCCCTATTCCCATGCTAACTTCTGTACCTTCTTTCGCGCTAGCTAATCTAGGCCCCGCTCGTGCTAGCTAATCTAGGCCCCGCTCGTGCTAGCTAATCTAGGCTCCGCTCGTGCTAGCTAATCTAGGCCCCGCTCGTGCTAGCTAGTCTAGGCTCCGCTCTTGCTAGCTAATCTAGGCCCCGCTCGTGCTAGCTAATCTAGGCTCCGCTCTTGCTAGCTAATCTAGACTCCGCTCGTGCTAGCTAATCTAGGCCCCGCCCGTGCTAGTTAATCTAGGCTGCGCTCGTGCTAGCTAATCTAGGCTCCGCTCGTAGTAGCTAATCTAGGCTCCGCTCGTACTAGCTAATCTAGGCCAAGCTCGTGCAAGCTAATCGAGGCCATACCCTCGCTTCAGCTACTGTAGGCCCTGTCTTCGCTATTGTTAATATAGACCCTGACTATTGCCTCTGATTCTAATCTTAAGACACTTTGTTTATTTACTACTTGTTTCCGAAGTTTTAATCATTCTTATCCCCATACTCAGACCTTAGTTTGGAATGACAAAATTATTTTATTGAAAGCTTACTCCCAATAGGCCGGAGGTCTGGGACCGCTTAGGCCCCCAGAAACTCAGGGGATAAATGGTGCAAAATCCTGCACTCTGAGCATTTCCTGGCACTTAATTTTCACTTTCAAATTGTCTACTTCTTAAACAAAACTTTTATGTTACATATACATTTTAAAAAGTCTTAAAAGTGATACTTGTATCTGACGAAAATATCGTAAATATATATTAGTGGTCTTGTTTATCGTAGAATTAAATAATATACAGGTGTTGATAAATTTGAGTGATGTAAGTATCCACCTTTCATGTCATTTTTGACTCAAAACTCGTTAAAATTGAATAACTCTTAAACTTTTTGGTCCGCAAAAGGGGTGGTCCGGATCCCCCCCCCCCCCATTTTGGATCCGCCCTTGTTGATGAACTTGTAATTCCTGCAATGGATAATCAGGCCCCAAGACCATAAACTAAAAATAGACACGAGTCAAAATTTTAAATCCAGTTAAATCTTGAAATATGCATAAGTAATTGACTTTAAAAAAAACCCATCAGCTTTAAACATCTGTGCTAAGTAAATCTTTAAGGTTAAGAACAAGTTAATTTCAACCCCTGGTGTAAGTAAGCAAAATTAAACTTAAGTCCATTCTCAGTATATCGTCTTGAGGCCAGGTCCATGTCTTTCAGCTTCATTTAAGAATATTCAAACATTCAGTGATTTTCAATTTTCAAGAAAATCATGTGCAATCAATGATATAGGACATAATGTGTATAATTGAGTTTAGAAAGTTCTGACGTCACACAGAGGTGCTTGTCTGTTTGTGAAGCATTGCAAAATTGCAGTTCAGATATACATATTAAGTATGCAAAATGGGGGCGATATAACTGATGTTATCAGATAGAAAATAAATAATGTTTTTACATTTCGGTTAATACATATTATCAATATTCATGAGTGTTTAAGTTTTTGATCTAACATTTGCTTGTATATGTCAAAATCGAACGAAGTAGGTCACATAAAATGGGTCATAATGCACATTAACAGGTAAAGGCCCTTCTGAATAAAATTGAAGGTCAGACTTTCACGACATTCATATAAAAAATATTCAATATTACTGTTCTATAGGAATCCGGAATCCATAACGTCAACAGTCCAACCATTACAATGAAAAGAAACCACCACCTGTATTACGTAAATGTAAAATTTGAATAAGGGGCGAGATCAAAAGTTCAATGTCTGACAAAAAACTAAATTCATATAGTTCTCACCAAGACCCTCACTCTCTTCAAAACTAAATATGATAAATGTTGAAACTAATCGATTAACAAGTAAAAACATACGAGTATACGTAACACTGTGTATATCTTGTCTACTGTTTATTCACAAATGAGTGTACATTAAAACTATGTAAACTATTAAATGTTCATTAAAATGTAATATTACGTGGTTTTTAACAGTCGCTTGTCTTTTCCCCCATTATTCCAAATGTAATCGATGTCGGATGACAGGAACTTACGGGAGTTTTTACCCTCCCTCCCCCTAACTATTTGATTTTAGATTTTTATCCGACATCGATCTTTTGATCTCTCCCCTAAGATTCAAACTGAGTCACCGGTGACTAGACAAAAAAAAAACCACCGCTCCTACGAGCAGGCAATACAAGGAATACCCTGTAATGCATATCAACGTAAACTTCCTCTTCCGCTTTCTAAACAAAGTAAAATGGAATTGTACCACGACGAGCCATATTGCTATTGTAAGAAAGCTGTTTCACCATTTATTCATGATGGCAACTGACACACTACAACTTCTTTCTCTGAAACACCACGTGACATAAACACCACGTGACATAGCAACAGAGAGTTTTACAACTGATATTCTATTTCGTTTTATAGTGAGATAAATACTTATATACTTTGTCACATTTTCCCCTGATTATCGTATTCTGTTTTGTCAAATTGACATCCAATCGATCCCGTGGGGATCCGGGTTAGAATAGGTTCTCAGTACCCCTTGCTTATCGTAAGAGGCGATTAAATGGGGCAGATCTTCGGGCGAGACCGCAAAAAACCAAGGTTCCATGTTACAGCAGGTGTGGCACGATAAAGATCCCTCCCTGTTCAAAGGTCGTAAGCGCCGAGCATAGGCCTAAATTTTGCAGCCCTTCACCGGCAATGGTGACGTCCTCAAACGAGTGAAATATTCTTGAGAATGACGTTAACCGATAAACAATGACATTTCATCAAGGTATATATAAGTAACCTACATAGCAGGACTAGACTATGATTAAATGCTGGTCATATTCCCATTCTAAATATTGATTCAAACATACTGGCACAAATACTAATACACACATTAAGGCAATTGCAGTGTTAACTCGGTCAACAAAGTGAGGACACAGTCAATAAAACGGCTAATAAATACAAAAATTCCAAAAATAATTAATGTCTAGCTGGTGTGGGTTATGAGGCGATATATATCCATATGATTGTGGGACAATTTATGTAGTCAGCGATGCTAATCCTACGCATGCCAATTTAAAAAAAAAAAAAGCCAACACATGCTGTAAATACGAAATGTACCCGGAATTTCTGAAATATTTTTAATTATATGAATATGGATTCCATTAAATGTTTCATAATATAATTTTCAGATGTTGCGGCATTAAATACAATATTGAATTCTTAGTTAGGAGTGAATCATAAAACGTGTGGGAGAAAAGGAAAAAAAAAACTGGGAGGGGGATCTTAAAAGTTTTGTCGAACTCAATAAATCAAACTTTCAAACATTCTTAATGATATTTTCTCAGTCTATCTTTATATATCTATGATGCGACCCCATTTCGATACGATCGTTATTAAGAATAAACTATTCCATTCTCTTCAGACATAAAGTTCTATTGATGGACTGGATTGTAAAGTACATGAATATTTTCCCCCGATTGAAAACTCAAGATTTGAATGTCTTAGGAATTGCAATATATAATTAAATACATATACAGTGTATTAAAAAGCCAGTATACGAAAAACAAATTGTCATTGGATAATGATACTGATAAAGATGCGTTCTGCATTCAGTGATGTACAGAAAAACCGGAAGTAGAAGTGAGCCCTACTCCCCTCCAACCCCACCCGGAACTCCTCATAAAGACCGGAAGCATTCCTCGCTTGTGGACAAACAGGTACAGATAGTGAAAGCCGATTTCTTTTTTGCTTACACTTCTTTTGATATGAAATATACAAACAACTGTTTCAAATGTGCCTGACGTTCAGTTTGTGGTGAACATTTGATTTCAGGGTCTTCCCCATGGAAGGAATTTTAAAATACGCCTTGGGGATAACAAAATTCTGACGAAATAATAGTTAACCATTCGTATGACCTCTTGCATTGTAGGAATTACAGAATAGATACCAGGGGCAGCTCCTGCCGCCGTACGTACAGATAAAACGACTGTCTCCATTAGAGATCGACACCAGTTATGGTAACACCACTACCCCGGTGCTTCCCAGGCGCGGATCAACAGGGGAGGGACAGCAATATGATGTTTCAACCAATCCGCCTCCATCCCCTGGATTCTTCATTCCTACTGCGATTGAGCTGACCGATCAACAAAAGGGTTACATTAGAGACATAGTGCAGAGACTCAGTAACGGTATAAATAGACGATACATACAGTGCACTAATTAAGAGAGCGTAGTTAAAGGCTGACGTTAGAAACACCCCCCTTCTCCTATTTCTCAATCAATATCAATTTTATATCTCCGTTTAAATGAGTACTACTGGTCACCATGTAAACAGATTTCTAGTATCAAAACTTTCAGTTTTTAAAAGTCGTGTGTGTCCTCGCTGCTCTCGTACTTTTACTTTTGTATTTATTGTGCCCCCTTGTGTTGTATCCATGAAATGTTCTTTGGTCACTTGCTTGCGCCACTATAAACATGTTCTTACTTAGAACCCTTCTATACGATGTACTTTAATATTTCAGAGAATGCAACACGACAACCCGCCACAGAAGCCTCTGTTTCTAGTTCACAACCATTTCCACTACAAGATCCCTCAAACTTCCGTCTCAAACGTCAGATATCTACCGACAGTTCGGACTCCGCCGATATAAAATATTCCAGCAAAGGTCCCACAAAGCGTCTGATAACAGGGCCCACACTAAACTCACCAAAAGTCAAAGAAAAGGAAGGCGAGTTTTCTCAGAAAAAGTCAACCGAGTTAGATCCCCTTAAACTTTGTAGTCCCCCTACAAGTCGGATCTCACCTAAACCATATACAGCCACGTTACAGTGGGTTTTAAACCCGGAAGACCCAAACCCAAATTGTGTGGAAGATTTTATTCCGGCGTCGAAATTAATCCAGGAACAACAAAAAATAGATAAAGCAAAGCTTTCTTCAAGTGCGAATAGTACTGAACACAAAATAAATGAAAGAACCGCCTCGTTTTCGTCTAAAGATTTCCATCAGGAGATGATGGGAGGGTTCAGGGGTCGGGGTGGAGAACCAAATAACACGGCTACCACTACAGCCAAATCAAGCAATCATATGGTGACGGAAAGAGGATTTGTATTTCCTAAAGTTCCTAGTGTATCTGAACCCATGCCATTTAGTCCCAGAATTGTTGGGTCCCCACCTCAGTTTCAAAACAGAAATACAAATATGGAAAAGAAAGTATTAGAGTATATGAAATCTGAGATGGAGAAAGCTCCAAGTCTTGATGACGTCAGTAGTGATAGCGTTTTCGGAAGCAGCACGTCCCCACCAGACTATGCGCAAAACTTCATGGGAAGTTATTTAAGACAAAGAGCTCTAAGGAGCTTTAGTGATATTGAACACTCGCCATCTAAATCTGAGACGGAGGAGATTCATGCCATTCTGCGGGAACTGAAACGATGTATTTCAGACCCAACATTTACCCCACCAAACCAGAAAGCAATGCTACGAGAAGAGAGACTTGTTCATGAGATTTTCCCGAGAAACGAAATGTCCGAGGAGGAGTCACCGCCAAACGCTTTTGATCACGTGTCGGACCAGGTTAGAATCAACACAGATCTCAGGCGAATGAATTCCTACATGAAAAGTCAGCTGGAGGCGATGAAAAAACAACACGCAAAGCGACAGCTTTTCTCCCCACAGTCACGTGGAAGTTCCGTCAGTGAAGGAGGAGGTACATCTATCTATAATACGATGGCTGTATTTGTAATATTTCATTCTTTATAGGAGTTTTGAAATTCTTCACCATTTCATGAACTGTATTTACCCACGACACTGCATTACTAGAATTGCCTTTACAACTGTGGCTTATCAAGGAATTTCAGATTCATTGTCATATAGAAATATGTATCAATCTCTGCATAGATATAAAATCAAATCATGGTCATCATAATGATGAAACTTGAACTCGTTGATATGGTACGTGTATGTTTAGTTTCTAACAATTTGTCTACTTTGTGTATGACTTTAGGTTCCCGGTGTGCCTATATGCCTCAGCAACAGGAAAACCCGGAAGAGTTTACTCGATGGATAATAGAGGAACTCCGAACGATGTCCTCTCGTCATCATCCGTTCGATAGTTCAACGGGCGCCGAGCGAGGTCGAGCTCAATATGGAGACAGAGTGGACGGGTGTACGACGACTGCGTGTAATTCTATGTTCTGTAAACACAGACAGGAAAAGAGCCCGATTCAACAGTTCCTTCCGCCTCCGGCGTCACCACGACAACGGCAACCCTCACCGTCAGCCAGAATGTCGGCAACAGCGCCTTCGCCATGCCCTTCCGCGGGCCCCAGTCAAAGCACCTCACCATGGACACCCGTGACGCCAAGAAAACGCAAGAGAGGTAACATAGCAACGTCAAAGTAAATCGAACTCTGTCTCAAATAAAACTTTCCTTTAAAACTGAAATCAAATATTTTACCATATTGTAAGGAATTGCAGAGTTTTGGGAACTAGAAAACAAAAGCTAAATTTGATTTTCAGATCTTTATTATTTTTTAACTATAGATCAGGTGGAAATGCGAATCACATGTGAAAGAATCGCAGAGGAATCCGATCACGTGACAGACACACTCCGGTCTCTGGATCATGTACCCGGACGGAATTGTAAATGTGCGTCCGTCGAACAAGAGATCTTACAAATGGCGGTAGACGCTTACGCAAACATTCGTCGGGCGGACGACAGCACGCTGTCCTTTCAGCGATTCCAGGCCGAACTGTGTCAGACCAACTACAGAATTCTAGATGCGATGAAAATTCTTAGCACCATAAAAGCCATCTGTAAACACGGCAGAACGATAGAGGAAATTTACCCTGGAAGTGTGGTTTTCGTCATCTCCTGTCCCTCGGTGACGTCATTAGATGAATTATGGCGGATGTACGTCACAGGGGATTTGTTGCAGCTTGTAAATGACGGGTTTTTGACTGAGGGTGTTAGGATGAGACACAATGCTTACGACGTCAAACTAAAGGTGGAAATCTCCAAGGAACAATATCTGAGATGCAGGAAGAAATTAGGTGTGTTACCTCTCTACCAGTAGCTAAACCCATTCACAAAAGTGTTATTGTAGTTGGGTTTACAATATTGTTCCATACACCGATGTAGAGTGTAATCAATTACAGCTCATTTATTGACATGTTGTTGCAATTGTTCATTTTTTGATGAATTTTTGAAATTATAATTATTTGTCTTTTTTTAATCTCAGCTGCAAAGTCTGTTTTGGAGTCCTCTTTTTCTAAGAGCGACACAGAGATTATGTCCGTAGGCAGCAGCTCAAAAGAAAACGTATCCTCCCCATACAGACGAAAAACCATGAAAAACCTTGCCGTGGTACACATGCGAAGTAGCTCAGAACCAACACAACATGTCCACTCGCCGTCCAATAGTCCGAATTACGCATGCTCACCATTCTCTCCACGTGACAGGAAGTTTTCTTACCCAGTATCCGGTGAACAGTCTCCTCGTAGGGCTTTTCAAGAATTGTAAGTATTTAGTTTATTGGATCAAGGGAGATAAATGAATGACAACAGATCTTACGGGTGAACATTCTGTCCTGAACCTTTTCTAAAACCCAAAATAATATTGTTTTCTATAGTATATAGATAGGTTCAATAATTTTGGTGGACATTAAATTTTGTGATCTTATCGGAAAAACTATAAAAAATCAATAAAATATATTTGTTATTTCACGGACATATCAAAATCTTTTAAAAAAATCAGCATCTTTAATCACTCGATTTCCTGGTCTTGCTGGATATGACAACAAGGTCGAGGGTCAAAGTGAAATAGTGCAAATTATACATTTCACATTGTGCAAATTCATCAGAATTATCTTATTAGAAATACTTAAATGAGCAATATTTGGATTGATATCTAATATTTCAGACAATTTCCCCAGTCTCCAACGACGCGTCGAGTTTTCAACTTTGACCTGAATTTGACCCCGACATCACCAAAACGGAAAAGCTTCGCAGATGTGCAACCATGGGAGAATGGAAATGAAAACGAGGCTGAAAATTTATCATCCCCAAAACGTTTTAACTATGGGAATAACACGTTCTTCAGATTCTGACAAATATGTTAAAAGATTTGATAATTTAATTCAATATATCAAAAACGTTAGATTTCTGTGTACAACGACCACTGTACTTGTGCTCGTGTTGATGGTTTTCTCCATTGCTGTAATTTGAACCGCCCCTCCTTGGTGATTCTGACTTTAGATAAATTGTTGAAGGTTGGAATCACACAAGCTAGAGATATAAGAATATGTGTGTTACCCTTAAAACAATGTATGACGTGTCAATAGGAATATGTGACCAGCATAGACAATTTCTATAGTATGTCATATTTTATAGAGTATATACACGAGACTGCAGATAATGCGACATGATTTAATTTGAATCTGTGTGGTATATTAAGATTTGTGACGAAGTGATTTTATTTTATAAAAGTGCTTCTACATTTTGTTATGTTGGTCTTTGTAATTGTACAACATTATAAAATGTTATGTTTTTTTTCATTTTACAACCATTAGATTTTGTTGTACAATTCATACAATTTTGTTGTATAATTCATACAATTTTGTTCATACAATTTTGTTGTACAATTCATACAATTTTGCTGTACAATTCATACAATTTTGTTGTACAATTCATACAATTTTGTTGTACAATTCATACAATTTTGTTTTACAATTTTGTTGTATAATTCATACAATTTTGTTGTACAATTCATACACTTTTGCTGTACAATTCATACACTTTTGTTGTACAATTCATACACTTTTGTTGTACAATTCATACAATTTTGTTGTACAATTCATAGAATTTGCTCAAAGCTTCATCCCTCCCACTATGTTTTGTATCGTTTTACAATTGTGCAGCTTATCTCTGTCCGTCCGTCAGTGTTCATCATTTTGCGATTTTGCCATATTTATCTAATTATCAATCTAATTAATAACGTCTTGTCATATACATGTGTACGTTATGTCGGCTGTTTACATTGATCAAGAATTGAGTTTTTAGTTCAGATCCGAACAAAACGAAGAAACGTGTTTTCTTAGTCATTGTTGCGAGCTGCAGGCAGCTATGTGTACAAGAAGGCGGATCCAGAACTTTTAAGCCGGTTGTGAAGTCATTCGTGGTTAAATATTCTATTTAAAATATGAGGTTTCAGGAGTATATATCTGTGATATGAATTCTAAAAGAACAAATATTCAGTTACTGGTACGCTCACATTGGATCCGCCCCATGTTGTATCGGTTAATAGACCTCGGTGTACTCTGCGTTAGTGTCACTGTGTGTTAACCTATATTCATATATTCCCTTGTTTCTTTGTTTATTGCTTCATTATCTCCACTGTGTGTACATGAACATGAACTCATAATTTACAAATTTTTACATACCAAGTTTGATGTGAATATTTAAAATAAATTCCATTTCAAAATTGAGCATCCTTTTGTTTTCTCTCAATTCATTTGCATACAAGCTCTAGAAGCAGGGCGTGACGTAGTTGTTTTCTCTCAATTCATTTGCATACAAGTTCTAGAAGCAGGGCGTGGCGTAGTTGTTTTTTCGCTGTCATGACGACCAATCTCGTTATTTTTGGCATCGGTTTCACTCGCATTATGTTAGGTAGATATGTTTTACATTCTTGATTAATATGCAGGTGTAACCTTTATCTCGTATGTGTGGCGCATATCAAACACTGAATAAATCCTAGCTTTATTCAGCATCCATTGAATACCCTACACTTCCGGTTGCTCTCTGTATGTTGGGTTGCATGCTACTTGACGTCGTCCTGCTCGAGAATTTTTCACTCATATGAAGACGTACATACATGTATAATGTAAACATTGCCGATGAAGGGCTGCAAAACTTCGTCCTATGCCAAGCGCACCCAACATTAGAACAGGGAGGGATCTTTATCTTGCCACATCTGCTGTGATATGGGGCCTCGAATTTTGTGATCTCATTCGAAGGACCGCCCAATTCAGTCGCCTCTTGCGACAAGTAAGGAATACTGATAACCTATACTAAACGTTAAAACTTCGAGCGAAATCAAATCGGTGATGAAAACATAGAGAGAAAAAAAGTCAAAAAATAACTATTACGTATGAACGTGTTGTTTATTATTCCTTCATCCGACTTATCGAAATTGTGTTTGTCTGTCTGTGTTATAGTACGTCCCATTCCAAAAAAATCACTTGTCTAGAGACGTCAGCAACTTTAACACAAATTTTGAATCTCCGATTTTAAGGTCGATATGCAAGAGCTCGTTCTGCGCATGATCAGTTTTTAAATCTACGCAAGCTACTGACTAACAAGTTAATGGTATAGGGGTTTCAACAGTCTGAATTGAAGTCAGGATTTTGCAAATTCTATGGTCGTTATGACGATCTAGTTCGTTAATACATCAATGCCACCTAACATTGGGTCAAATGCTGTCTGACATGTTTCATATCGATTGTTAGGTCGTTCTTCGCACACTGATTTTGACTACGGATGCCTCCGTTTACCTGATAAGGTGGTTGGTGTGACCGGTCAACAAAGGATGCATACTCCTCCTAGGCACCTGGTTCCATCTCTGGTGGGTCCAGAGGTCGGTGGTTGCCCAACTATTTATTTTGTATTGCTTATAGGAGTTATGAGATTGATACATGTTCGTTGCCTTCACTTTTTAACACAAAAAGACCCATGACTATCACTGTCTGTTTGACGCGGGTCATGAATTGAACTTTGGGTTAGGAGGCCAGCACTCTAACCACTAGGACACTGCAACTGATGAAATCTGCAATATTACAACATCTGATAACAATGGTGCAATGATTGTCTCCCTTAGAGGGAAATCGCACTCCGTTGTTAGTTGTAGAGTAAGTAGCCCCCCTCCCCGGCCACCGGAATTCCGGTGATGACAATAGGAACCTTCATAGGAGAAAACCGCGCTTTTAGGAAACCATAACATCTGTAGCATCAAATGATGTCATATCCGGCTGAATCTTATTTCTCTTCCATGAATAAGAATAAGTTTTCCATGATATTGCATGTTATATTTATTATAAATGACGCCTGTATTTCCTGAAAACAAATGTAAACAAACGAAAAATTGTACAAAATCATGAAGTGAGACTAACTATTGCTTCATTCCCCCAAGAATTCTTTTTTTTAAGACTTCGCCATACACACAATGCAGAAATCCCTTACAAGATGATAGCATCTAAACGTGATCTTGGATCAGTGAACGAGAATACAAACTACCATTGCGTTTTGAACGATATGAGACATACGATAAACCTACCAATATTGTCCTCTTATCATAACCACCATAGATGGTATGATATTTCTACCCTCCATTGTTTGAGACCCTCCCCCGAAATCCCCGGATGCAAAACAAACAAACAAATCCAAACAAATTCAGTCCAGTACTGGGATTTACATGAACAAAAAATGAACATTTCAAACTTTCTTTCAGATTGAAAAAAAATCTTTAAGAATTATGATATGTACAAAAACGAATTAATAGATACAAGACATAGACGGGGAGTTATCAACCACACAGAAAGATATTTTGTATATAACATATCACAAAATACTCAAATACAAAGAGAAATAAATTAACAAAAAAAATGAAATATACACCCAACACATACAGTTCATATATCTACAAAATAGTATCTATTATTGAAATTTCCTTAAGCAGAAACACGAGTCTGAAGAAGTAGATAGATCTGGAATCTAGCGCCCATCACAACAACACTTAAAGAGTTATTAAAACTCATGTTCAGTGGATACGATTATCGAGCAACGATAACCTATGAATGATTCTCAAGTTAAAACAAAGTGAATAACTAACATGCACAATGCAATTTGTAAAGATGCTATAGCTACATACAAAATGTATATTGTTTAAAGCAAAATGCATCACTCAAATATTGTATGTAGAGCGACACATAGACAGCATATATCTAAAATCTAGCCGATAAGATGGGTCCCTCAACCTTCATGACCATTACGCAGTTTTCCTAAACGTTAAGAGACAAAAGCTCATTTGGCCTTTAGCAGGCACCAAATCGTCACATAACCCCGAGGGCACTTCGCATTTATTCAACTTTTTGCTCTGCTGAAGCTAATCCCAACAAATCCAAAATACTTAATAGTAATTTACAAAACATTAACTATTTCATCCTTCAACATCAAAGCACCAAAGGTCTGTAAAATCTCCGTAAAGAGTATCATCACACTCTATCACGTCAACACCTCTCTGGAGTTGACGAGGATCCTGCATACAAACAGAGAAAAACATCTCTTCTATGGCTTCTCTCTTGCAAATATAAATCACAAGTTCTTTCCATTTCAATTAAGGCACAATAATACAAGATGCATTCAGCAAAGTATAAAAGTTCAGCTTTGCTTATTCATGTATATCACCCTTGGTTTTCCTTTCCAGCAGCAAATCAGTTTCATGCCGCCCCTCTAACTAAACTGATTTTAACGACCCTGGGTAGAAATCGCTGTGCTCGTCCATGGCGTACATTTGTTCAGTGTATTGATTGAAGTGGGAACTGTTCCACGTATTCCAGTCTTCTTTAACATAATATGGAGGATAGAGAACATTCGGGCGCGGAATTTTAAAATTCCCGCTCTCCGTATCATCGGATGACGTCACTGACGTGTGTATCGTACTTGGTGGTTGTTTATCCTTTTTCCTGAAATATTTAAATAACTTATCATTTACAGGCATATTTAAGAATTGTAATATTGTTGTAAACTATGTTTCCTTGCATTAAACCATCTCATGTAGACGAAAACAGGGGAAAACATTTGCATGTGGAAGTATTCCCGTTTTGAAATTCCAGTAAATCATTTAACTATAGTATAATATTTATTTCCTTCCGCTGAACATAAGTTATAGATATACAGTACCGAAAGGTTCAATTTTATCAGTTTCAAAATAATACACTTTTCTGAATGCCGAATAACGGTTTGAAGGTATACTAACACACCACAAATATACAAATATAACAGAAGTACAAGTATACATGTTAGGAAAAACACTAGACTAATGCTGGAACATATCTGCATCAACTACTTTTAATCTAATTAAGTAGGATATAGTCCACCAATGCCAACTATCTGTTTGGGTAGCATATATTCCCTGCGTGGATTGTACATGTAATTATTCCCTAAAATTACCTAGAAATAGGAGAGAACGTCTTTAGTTGGCATTGGAATGTTCCGAGGCCGGCTGTCAATATATCAAAGTGACATTTGTTTCATTTGATATTCTTATAAAAATAAAGAATATGGAGGTTAGAGTCAGACTTCCCATAAATTAATACCAACATCCCGATCCCGTAATTTCAATGGACCGAACCCGAGGTAAAATTGGTATTGTCTGAATATTGAAAATCGTTGTGCATTTTATCATGTACACCCATATATGTTTAAAATTTCAAACCCAAAATTTAGCTTTGAATCGAATAAAATATTTAGTGCCAATTAATACTTGAATGTACAATATTTACACTTGTCTGCAATGACAAGTTTCACAAAAATCAATAATCTTTACCGCCTGTTCCGCCTAGTGAAGGCTAGAATGATTCCTATCACATTGATCAGGAAAACCAGTCCCGCAGCAGCAGCAATAGCGATGCTCTCTAGTAAAATATCATAATAAAATGCTTTAACAATCAAAAGAAATGTTTTGGTAAATATATACATGTACATGTATAACAGAATACGTATCGTAAGGATTAGGGCTACAGACCTACAATAATACGTTTCTCAATAATGCTGTATTTCAAAATCACAAATGCGTACTAATTCCGTCGTTCTTTATTATGTGTATGACGTCGATTTCATAAAAAGAATTGTAACAAAATACATTTTCTACTCGTAAGCAGAGTAAGACATATTCTTTTTTATTTAGCTTGCCTTCGTTTTGACTATCAAAAATACACGTTTTTAAGTTTGTATATCATGTCATGTCCCATTCATGAAATTTTCCTTCATATCGAGACGTCACCAGTTTTAGATGATGTGCGACAACTTTTACTTGGCGCTAAAGGCCACAAGAGTAATGGTTCGCTTTCCTGTCCATACACGTACCTATCATCACTTAATAATAAAAACCCTGAAATTATCCATGTATGTTTTCTTAGTTTTGGGTAAGCTTAGATTACATAGCATGAAACAGTCATACTGTTCCCTGGTCACATGTTACATGCGTCTCGGTGATGTTCAAGCATTGAAATGATCAAGACTTTTACAAACGACAGACAGTTTCACTTACAACACGTTCAGTAACACCACTGAAGAATATAGGCTGTAACGTTTACAAAAATGGACTCCTGAGTAAGAAAGTCGTCAATAAAGGAATGCTGAACATTTTAAGTGGATATTGTCCCAGAATTTCTAAATGAAAGTAGGTGACAGCTTCAATAAACTTTAATCTATGACGTTGATATTGTTACAAAATTAGATAAAAGAAATACTGATTATTTGCATGTTTTTCTCATTATTGATGATAGGATTATTTAGAAGGTCAGATAATAAACAAAGACACCATGCAATATGTATACTGTGACACACGACCTCTTTTTCTTAGGCACCTGATCCCACCTCTGGTATATCCAGGGGTCCGTGCTTGCCCTACTCTTAATTTTATATTCCTTACAGTAGTTATGAGATTAATCACTGTTCGTTATCTTCACCTTTCATGTGCGAAAGACCCATTACTTTCACCTCGAATGCTCGGCACTTCATTTTACATGTTACAGTCGCGTTAATCAGAAGAAAAAAACACCCACAGGTACCCACAGTCACTAACCCAGACTGCCAAGTCCCACCGTGCCCGTGTAGCTTTTTTCAGCTGGTTCTCTGTCCTCTTTCTCGGGATGCAGTGTGATGTTGGTCAAGGTTGTGTTTGTTGTTGTCACTGGAAATAGATAAGGATTATATCATTGAGTAAAATACCTTCTTCAGAACCGTGTGGTATCCGATGAAAATGCTGACTGAGGAAACTCGAACTGAAAAAAAAATGTCGCAACAAAATATTGTTAATGTTTGAAAGAAATCGCAAGCGTTCTGTGAAGCATGCGCAGTGATTCATTGACAGTTTAAATGAAATAATTCTTGATATAAACAAACACGCATGCGTTTGATGACTATACTATTCTTCTACTTCACCCCTTTTAAATGTACATTCATGTCAAAGTACGAACATTTCAGAATAGTTAATCTGACACTGGGTTAAAGGGTAGAAGGCGGTTTTTCTGTAAGAACACGAAGTGAAGATATGTGAACAAAACAACCATTCGACATCACGTGACTACGCCACCTGACCACAAGTCATTCGCAAACGATGATAAATATGACAAACAGACATTGCTAACCAGTGATGTAATAATCCAACAGTGCAAAGCTCAACATCCGTCAAGTAATTACCTAATTTGTACGGCCAATTCCTCTGATATAAAGAAATTGTTGTAAAAAGTACATGTAGTTTGTTTTGTACTTCTTTGACACTAGATCCCACCTCTTGTGTGTTTAGTTGTCCGTGTTGGCTTTATCCTTGATTTTGTATTCTCTATAGAAGTTATGCGATTGATTACTGTTCGTTATTGTCACCTTTACTAACACGAGCTCGGTCGTGTTTTCCCCCAGACTCCCTGCTTCCAGGATTTTTCCACCCCACCCATAATATGTCCCATACTGAAAACCTGAATCCGACAATCGTATATAATTGGGAAATGTAAATGAATAGCATATCTCGGTAATTTTGTTTATAAATGTCCGTGTCGATGAAGAACAATTCTGTTTTACCTTTAAGTATGTCGTTCTGGAATCCAGTGCTTTGTTTTCCGATACTGACCAATAAATATTCCACTGAGTAAGTGGTCAAGTTAATGTCCGTGTTGTAATGAAACTACGTGGCTATTGTATAACTGTTTATAGTCAGCCCGTCATGGTTACTCAGTTCGATACTTTGTCATTCAATTGGAACGAAAACACAATAAATGTAAACATCGTAATGGTCAGGTGCGCGTTATGAATACTAAATGCAAAATGTCCAGGTTTTATTTAGAGGGCTCTCCAACTCCTCAAAACAAAAGGGGCACATTTGTCAAAGCAAAGAGGTTTGACTCAAATCCTTATTTAGACTTTATCTATTTTAATGTACTCAACGTTATTGATTTAGTGAACGTTAAAGACAAGGTGCGTCAACAACGACCAGATGATGTATTTAATGTTTTAACAACACACCTACTCACTTGACTTAACGTTTTCATCCTACAATATGCGTAAGAATCTTTCTTTATCATTATTATTATTATGGAATTCAATACTGGAATATGTTGTCAGCAGCTATATAAAAAATAAGGGTAAAACTGCTGTAAAGAAATCTGTGAAAAGATTTTACTTTTTTAAACGCGTTTTAAATCAAAATTGTAACTTCTTTTGTTATTCAATTATTTTTTGAATTGGTGCAATGTCTTAATACAAACGTTGTTTTAATATTTTTCCCAAATGATTTTAGGGTCTGGTGTTAAAATGCACTATGCGATATTTTCGTTGAATTTAATCATCATATTTCAAAGGTTACTGGTATTCCTGTACATTGGTAGATTATTATTGTTTATCTATTATAGAATTTTGTTGTTGTCTCCACTTCAGAAGAACCCCATTGTCAATACAAGCCTGAAATATTTTATTAGTTGTCCCGGTATACCAATGTCTTTTTTAACGGTCTCTGAAAGCATTTATTATTTACTAACTCTCATGATATTTCCTTTCACTCAACATTATTTCATTTCTATGGTGTTAGTTATATACAACTTTATTTCATGTCATAATTGCTTTTACAAACTGAATATTTGACACCGTATGCCAAAAGTTTAATTGAGGACACCTCCACATAAACTTTCTCACTTTGCTTTTATTATCATTCAGCTTCTCATTTTGAGATTTCGAAGGCGATCATCAAATGTGGAATGTTAATCAATACCATTTTATCGGTTTTTACAAATCCTTCACCATGACTATCACAGATTATCAAATAACAAATGACATTAATCTGACATGGTATCATATTGCATGTTGACTTGGATCCAGAACCACAACAAACATCTGCTATATGACATAACATTAACCAAAACAAATACACTCTTATTTCACTAAACAACACGGTACTCAACTACGGGACTACTGCTAAATGACGTCAGAATTACCGGGTCGTATCGCATCCGGGATATGTACCCGGATGTCGTTGATGGCGTTAAACAGAATCATCGTCGAGGAGTTAAACATACTGGAGATCATAGTCTCAAAGGTCACAGTCTCCGTGGCAGTGTCAAGGGCACCTGTTACTGTAGAAAGAAAGCACGAAGAAGGTCAAGGACTCCTGTTACTGTAGAGAAAAATTTTATGTTTGAAGAGTGGAATACATTCCATTAATTTCTCCAATCTCGTCTTACACCTCCTCCAGCATATGTGTCGGGTTTTATCTCTTGTAAGCCTGTTCACACTCCTCCGTATTGCTCTTATAAGAAACACCAATAATCAATCAATCGATCAATCAAAATACTGGAATTAAGATAGTCAGTGGGTGACTATTTATAATTCTGAAAGACATACCAACACGGTCATATTCAACGCTAGTTTGGTAAGCAGTATTCTAAATGTTTTCACACACGAATGGTTTTGTGAACAACTGCATCGATATCCGTGCTATTGTATTTTGTTTATCCTCTTGTAATTGTGACGTTGGTGATGATAATTACAATATGTCTACTTACAACATCCAGCTGCCGTGGATTCATCCTCTCTGTAAGGACAATCCTCCTCCCCGTCACACAGCCACGACCCGGGGATACACCGGAAGTTAGAACATTGGTACTCATCTCTGGGACAAACACGATCGCTGTCTACAATAGTTTGTTAATTCATTTAGATTTGCTATATTCCCAATATTGTGGTGCGAGGACTAAAATGTGAAACTTGAAACTTAATTTGGTAGGTGGGTGGTGACTGTTGATAGGGCTAAATTGTTTTACATGGTCTGTAAACCACAGAAGTGTTGAATATTTCATGTCTGGTACTTACTACAGATGACTGGTGATTCGTCTCTACCGTCGGTACATTGTTTCTTTCCATCACACACCCAGTAGGAAGGAATACACAGAATCTCCGAGCAAATGAAGGAATGAGACTCACACAGGTAATCTAGCCAATCAAAACAAACGATACTGAGACGGTAATCTAACCAATCAAAACAAACAATACCGAGAAGGTAATCTATTCAATAAAAACGAATAATATTGACAAATTTAGATACTTGAATATACCATAGCAGAAATTGGCCTATGATCTGTTTCCATTTAATATGTTTTACCTCAATATAGGCAATCTAAAAGTTAAGATTTTTTAAAGAAATAGCACATTTTCCTTATGTGATAAATAAATGCCCTCCCTACCACCATACCCCTGACCAAGGCGCCAGGAATTTCATTGCGTTACATTTAGACCTAAAGTGTTGTTCACATGAAACATTTCCTTACACCAAATTGGATAATCACATCGCTATATCATTTTAGTTTTCTTCAAGGAATATATATTGTTTTGGATCTTTGTAACGTCACCCCGGTGTACGATCATATGTTAGTATTAGTGATTAAGGGGAAGGCCTGAAATATACATTTTCATTACTTTACAATTTTGTGATATCGTATCCAGACTTACAGCCATATGCTATATGCCTTGCATTTCTGAGTGTATGGTACTGGATCTAACTCATAATTTTTACTTAATACTTACGATCGTGTTCATGATCTCCCAATCCAAACGGAAAATTGGATATGTTCTTATTTGAAGCTTTCGTTGAGGCGTGACTACTGTTGGTTTCATGAAATAGTACCTCTTCTGCAGTAGCTAATTCTTTATTTCCAGTCTCAGCGGTGCCTTTTGAAGACTTAGTGATATCTGAGGTCTTCAGGGAGGTACTTTCTAACGACTTGGTTGTTGTTACTAAGCTTCCAGGTGCCTTTGATTCCATTGTCGTTGAGGTTCCTTCATGTAGTCCCGTCAGTAGCGAGTTTAATGTTGTAGATATTGATGAATCTAATGCTGGAACGGTTCCCAATTTACCGGTCGTGGTCATCATTGTTGTTTTGGATGTCTCAGAAGAAGTTATTAATGTTTTGGATTTCTCTTTCTGATGTGGTGTCATTGTAATTGCTGAAGTTGTGTCTACCAATGTTGTTGTGTGTGTGTGGACTTGTGGTGAACTGGTTGGAGTTATCGCCCGCTGATTGGGGTTTGGGGAGGATGTAGTTGACGATGTCAAACCTTCTGTACTTTTGGAAAATACACCGTTTAAATCTGATCCAGTTACTGTCGTACGTTCAGTGGTAGTGGTCTGTTCCTGCTGTTTTGTTACACCCGATGCCGTATATTCAGTTGATGCGATTTCTGATTCTGTATTATCCATTTGACCGTCATGTTTTATTGAAGTCGTGGATGTAGTTATCTCCTCTTGCTGTCGCACAGTTGTAGTTTTTATGGACGATGTTGACGTGGTTTGATTCCCCGAACCCTTACTGTCATCTGTAACGTTTGTGATGTCAGAACCGGTGTCTGTCGTTGACAATATGGAAGATACGCTTGTTGTGGGATCATGTGGCGTGGTTGGTCCCTTTTCTGATGATGTACGCGGCAGTTTTGTTGATACAGTGATACTGGATGTTGGTTCAGTCTTATCCGTGACCCCTGATGGCGTCACAATTGATGGTAAGCTAACTACCTGACCATTGCAAGTGTCTAAAGAAAGGGAACCATAAGATTAGTGATAAGGAAGTTTTAAATTACATTTGATCACATGACGTTTTATAAAGTTTGGGGAAACAAGAGTGTAATGTGGTGTTGAACAAATAGAAACCCCTGCTCGATGTTTTCTTAATACTCGAGATGGAAAATTTGTGTAAACATTTCAAGCAAAACTTTAGAATCTTTTTATTCCAAAATCATGAGGTATGTGCAGTTATTACATTTCAATTGTATTCATTGTTCTTTCTTACAGCTAAGGACGTTGCTTTTATTTTGTATTTTCTGAAAAAGAAAAAAAAATTATGTCCGAGAATTTATCCATCGCTTGTCTTAATAATATTGTATTGTTAATACCTAGTGATGTATTGGTTTTTGCACACTGCCAGATATTAGTCGGATCTATCCAGAACTCCTCGGGTGTTACCGCTCTGTATTCCCCTACGCATTGGCATACACCACCTACGCATGTGGCCGGGTATTCACACTCCTCAGCACTGCACTTCTCCCCCACAAAACTGATGTCTGGGAGCTTGCAGCGTCCGTCTGACGTAGGCATAAACACGTCCATGCAGCGACACACTCCGTCACAGAACGCAAACGGTGACATACAGCTACTTTTTGTGTCGCATGGCTCGTTCACTTTGGCCGCTGTGAATAACATAGTGCCGAGTCAATCTTCATACTTATATATATATGTCGAATAGAACTCTATTTTTTTTGCATTGTTATTTACAATGAGACACTCTTATTGCATAATTGATAGAATATTGCTTAATCTTTAACCAGAAATAACTTCTAGATATAAAAAAATTACAGTAAACCAACTATTATCAGCGGGAAATTTTTGCGAGGTTCACCATCACGAATATTTCTCGCCACGAACCAGTCCTTTAATGTGTTTACGATAATCTCACTCGCGAAAATTAATCGCCACAAACCAGATCATTACTGTTTAAATCGCGCAATAAAGCAACCGCGAATAACAGTTGGCTTAGCGTAACTCGTGTCCTAACGGAAGTACCTCTAACGCACGATAACCTGTTTGTTGTGGCCATGTGACCTTCATCGCACAAACAGCTATACCCCTTACAACCCTGTGGACGACACTGCGCATGGACAGGACACTCTTTATTGGTTAAACATATGTCGTAGATTTTTGTTTTGTTGGGGCTCGACATGGGTACATTAATGACGCTGGATTCTGATGGAGGTGTGTCTTTGGACAGAATGGGCGTGTCTTTGGACAGAGTGGCCGTATCTTTAGGCAGAGTGGGCGTGGACAGCAAACCTTCTGGTATTGCTATCCTTGTTCCGTTGCAGTGATCTAGAATGAGTATTGTTTAATGAAACATCAAGACATGTAAGCACAACGTTCAAATATATACCGTGTACATCTAGAGACACAATAATCTTCAACGTGTTTTGATTTATTGCCATTTTCCCCTGTACCTACAGTATACTGTGGAATCATTTAAATTCGTGGGGGCCAATTTTCGTGGATTGTTGAATTTTTACGGGTTCACGGGGGCGTAATATCGTGGATTTATATATTTGTAAGAAAGATAACTCTGGGATGTATAGTTGTCTTTATTCGTTGAGGATGTAAATTCGTGGGTGAGGGGTACCCACGAATTCCACGAAAATTGAGCCACCACGAATTCTAATGATTCCACAGTATTCATAATATGGATTTTAATCTGATGCTTTACAGATTCTAAAAATGGAATCGAATTACGTACGGATTGAGAAGTCTTTATCAATGCAGGTATCTGTATTCATCGGATCTACCCAAAACTCATCCTCTGTCAGTTGGCGCAGGTGCTCAGGACAGACACAGGTGCCCTCCTGACAGATCGTCCCTCCGGCGCAGTCTTTGATTTGACAGGACTCCTCTAAGACACTGAACGCTGGATCCTTGCATCGCCCGTCTAACGTCTTCTCCATCAGTTCGTTACATTGACATTCATTGTCAGCACATATAGCGAAGTTTGAAAGACACTTGGTGGTTTTGCCGTTACAGGAATGCCCAATTCTCCGTGCTGACAGAAGAGATATTACACGCTGGATCAGATAAACATTTGTAGAACTTGTACATTCGTGACGCATACTATGGTGCACATCACTAAGCTTCATTCGCAAACTCGGGCGCATACTTTGGTATAGAACTGGACATCTATGGAACTCTTAATCATATTCATTGGTATAACGTCAACAGTCTCGTTTAAAGTCAGCATTTCCCAAACTCGATGGTCGTTATAACGATGTAGTTTGCCAATACAACCTATCATCAAGTCAAATGCTGTCTGACTTGTTTCATACCGATTGTTAGGACGTTCTTGGCATACTCCGTTTATCTGATCAAGATATATGGTTCCTAGGACCCAAATCCCACCTCTGGTATGTCCAGGGGGGGGGGGGGGGGGGGCATGTTTGCCCAACTCTCTATATTGTATTGCTTATAGGAGTTATGAGATTGATCACTTTTCGTTATCTTCACCTATCTTTCTACCCCTTTAAACTCTTCTTATATATTCTAAGCTTTATCGAACTCTTAGAAGGGTACCTTAGTATAGATTCTACTCGGGATTGTATCTACGCATACACTCTAACCTTTATGGAACCCTCTTAACCTTACCTTCGTATAGGCTCGAAGACTTATAAGAGCGTACCTTCGAATGCACCCTAGTCTTTGAAGAGCTTTCTCGATTCAGAGGAATACCTTTGTATATACTTTAATTTGTGCATGATAGATGTATCTGCATATTCATGTCCTCAAATATTCTAATCTCAATATATATGTGTGTGGATCTTGTCTTGCCGGAGCATACGATCAACATTCAAATAGATCGTGTGACGTCACAATGCCAATCTAATGTCATTGAGACAAACTGGCTAGCATTGTACATCGTGTTAACAAATGATTAAAGAAAGTTTTAGAAATTGTGAAGTATGGATAATTCTGAAATCAAACCCGCTAATTGTAATGTAGATGTTGCCTTATAGTATACAAAAAATTGTCCTTAGAAATTTATTTTTAAAAAAAATAAAATTAACTACATCCCTGATTTTTGTTTCATTCCTAATCAGATGTACGGGTTTTCTAACGTGCCTGCCGTGATACGGGGCTTATGATTTCAACGTCTCATCCGAAAGACCTGCGACTCTCACTTGTAATTACCGAAAGCCTAGTGAAGAGGAAATCATTAACTATATTCACGTTTTATGTTTGACCCGGCCAGTTCGAACCCACTACCTCCGGGTCACGAATTGAACTCTCTACCTCTGAGCTACCACAACTGATAGTGATGCATAATTGATAATTTTTCAGAACGGCTCTTTCCCAACCTCGACCGTACCTGCCTGAGATTTCCTATCTGCATGTCTTGCTCTGCATAGACGGAATTGTGCTATTAATAGTATATGCTCAATCAATTGTCAAAAGTATCACTTTCATATTCTTTACAGCTTACAATGAAATTCCTTGTACGTAAACTTTAACGCTGATGTCTTCACTTGAATTGATAATTAGATATAGGAAGCACCATTTACATCGGTCTGCCATTATTGTATATTGATAGAGACAAAAAAAAAACCCAACTTCTTGTCAAGTGATATTTGGAACGGAAATCAACATTAATTCCTTTACTAATACTAGCTCATTCAACTTCATATGATTTGTAAGTTAACATTAGCGTTTACCTCATCAAGACAAGAGTGTTCATGACGGATGTGGCCGGTCAACAGATTATGTTTACTCCTCCTAGGCACCTGGTCCCACCTCTGGTGTTACCAAGGGTATTCTCGATTTTTGTATTCTTTGTAGGATTTATGAGATTGGTTACTGTTAGTTACATGTGTTCACCTTTTTCATTCGATAGGTTATATGTTAGAGATGAGATTACATAATGTTATGTGAAATAAACAACAAAACGACATTGATTGGGTTTAACATTTCGTACATATGTAAGTACCAGTTTTACCTCAATCTGTGCTTCATCAGTTCTTTTTCACGTTGTTTAAACTTTAGATTATGTACGCAAGCGCACTTCCATGAAAGTAGACTTACACAATATATATTAGTCTTTCTTTTACTGTGAAAATTGGGTTTCGTTATTACTTTTGAAATTTGATTCATTTTTGTTTTGTAAAATTCACACTTTCAGCATATGCTAGAAAAGAGGAAACTACAACTACAGGAGAATTTGCTTTATCGATATCTTTTTTTTTTTTTTTTTTTTTTTTTTTTTTTTTTTTACAAATTATAGTCACTGTTAATGTCTATATTAAAAATGTGAACCAAACAATAGCATGGATGTATATAGTTGCAGAACTGTAGCTCTCAGTAAAACTATTGGGACAGATCAGAGAGCTGCAGATGCACCGCTTATAAAAACCTTCGATTTACGGCGCACAAAAAGCTGCACACGGTTGAGGCCTGATATAAGGGGTGGATCTGTAGCTCTCTGATCTATCACAATATTTTCGCAGAGAGCTAGTTCTGCAGCTAGGATGTATGCCGTTCTTCCTTTTCTTTTGATGCTACATAATTTGGTAAACATGTACCTCTTTTTTAATTGAACATCCAAATTTGAATTCGTTGAGACTAAAGTTATATTCTTTCCATACCAAAAAATAAACCAAAAAAAAAAAAAAAAAAAAAAAAAACCAACCCAACCCCAAAACAACCCCCTCAGTCAAAATTTATAAAAACAGAAACATCCCAAGCAAGCAAATTAAAAACAAAGAAACAAGAAAGAAAATTCCCGGAGAAGTGCTGAACACCATGAATCTGCCGTACCTGTTAAGCAGCTGGAATGGTGCTTGTCGTATACATAGTTGACGTCACACCGACATGTGTATCCTTCACATCCGGTAGGGCGACATCTAGCGTGTGAAGGACACTGCTCGTGACTCGTGCATTTTTCGAAGATTGAGGTTGCTGTAATGAAAGAATGGAGTATGGTCAACATTAGAACAATTCGACTTAATCAGAAACATCAGACTGTCTATTTCGTCTGTCTGTTGAAAATCTGTTTATGCAGATACATGCAGTTAATAATCCGGTTAAAATAACATGTCTAAAATAGCCAACTGCTGAACATTTTCTGTCATTATCTTCAACAAAAATTGAATTGAGATCGGGTGTGGTATTGCCCACTTTTTGTTACGGTAGCAAAGGACTGTGCAAGTTAAACTTTTGCAAGGAGTTTTCAAAGAAAGACATATCAATACAGTCTACTTCAATGCTGTAGTCAAAACAACCTAACATCCCAGAATTATGCAGTCGTGGACCAGGTTATTATCCAATTGACCTTGGCTAAGGTCAGATGACCTTGGAGAAGGGTCATAAGGCATAATCTAGCCATAAAAAAACATGTTTGCCCGTTGTGACCAGTTTCTCTATCTAATTATAAAGTTATGGCTTGGTGACCTTTAGTTACAACACATCACTGTTTGTTATCTTCACCCTCATCATTTAGTAATAAACACTACTTTAATGGTGAATGATCTCCAATGTCTCTCCATTACCATTAGAGTCGGACAAAATAAGTGGATCGGACGATTAAACAGAGAGAGAGAGAGAGAGAGAGAGAGAGAGAGAGAGAGACATGGAGACACACCAGACAGACAGAGATAGAGAGTGAGATGGTACTCCCCATATACCCTCCAAACTTTATCTGCGGGAATCTGCAGATTACAAACGCCTCCCCGGGTCTGAAAAACACCCACCCACCCCAATTTCAAACAAACATTTTCTTATGTGTTGCCTCAGTTTCACTTTATTTCGTTTAACGTTTCATTTACGTTCGTGCATAAGGCAAATAAACTTCGTTTGTACTTACAAAGCAATACAAGCTGTAACTGATGATAAATAAATTGAAAAATTAAAGAACAAATACAATTTTTAAGATATTTGTGGTTGAATATACGTATGTATATAATTTCATAGAATCAAAGTGAATTAAAAGCAATAAACCCGTCAAATCAGCAGAAAATATAGATTCATGAATCATTGTCATCCTGTCAGTAATTCCTGCTCATAATCGCCGATGTGAATTGCATGACCTCGGAGGTCATCAGTTCGGGAAAATGCGAAAGAGAGATATTGCGCACGTGTTAGATTTGTAAACAATTAAAATATGCCAAATTTATAGCAAATTCATCAATAAAGTTACATTTCAGTGACACATTTGCATAATCTAATTACTTTCTTACACTTATAATACTTATATAGTCATATTCGATACAAAATAATATTCTGAAACAAACGAAGTGTGTAGTTCCATCTTTGTATAACCTCGGTCTCAGCGCAGTGCATTCCGATTATGTTCGGCAAGCATCGTTCCCAATGTCCGTGTACATGCGACGAAATGGCGGTTTATACGAAACGCTCATTGTAGGTATACTCTCAAACAATATTCCCTTGTTTATTTTGCTGAATATTTCCTCACATCTTGGAGATGTTATAAATCATACAGATAGGTGTCAAACAGTGCATACTTGTATAGTTGAAAATATCGCCAGTTACTGCTTGTATTGTTTTCACAATTGAACTGATGTCCACGCTATTCGTTGGCTTAATTATTATTATGTATACAGAGGACTATTTGTGGTATTAAAATTCTATGAGTTGTAAAGGTAACTTACCCAACGAAACCGCAAGACCACTCAGTATGATTAGGGCGGCATGAGAAGGTTTTATTATCATCTGTTAATGTAAAAACAACATCGTATCAAGCTTATAGTAAACTTCAATTGAATAGTTATATTTAATGAAGTCGCAGATTTCGTGGACGCCACCAATAATAAATTCACAACCTCGATCACCGATGACTCAAAAATTCACACAATACATATACTTCTTCATGAACTATTTCCTAAACGGAAGGACGGGGTGGGGGTCATTTTGTCAGGTTGTTGGTGGTTTTTTTAAAGGGATATGGACACGATTGAGCTGAAAATTTTCAAATCTTATTTTTACCATTGCTATTGTTTACAATGCTTAGCTAAAATATATCTAATGGTCAACGAAAATTTGAATATCAGTTGTTGAGTTAAAAGTGAGATAGTACAGCACTCACAATTCTTTGTTATCCTATGTAAACAAGGCTCGTGTCATGTGTTTGTTTACATTTAGACCGCTTGAAAGAAAATAACATGTTTAAACTCTAGAACTATTCAATCATGTTCATAATTAATTTGTGATTTGAACAATCTGCTTTAAACGAAGCCTTTATTAGTATATTTAACCTATGTAAACAATAACATGTCACGGGCCTTGTTGACATAGCAACGAATTGTGAGCTCTGTATCTCCTATGTACCTCGACAAATGACAAGTCATTAAGATTTTTGCTGACCATTAAAATACCTTAATTAAGCATTATATACTTTAAAAATTAAAAAAAAAAAAAGAAGACAATTTTCAGCTCAATTTGTGTCCATGCTCCTTTAAAATCACCTTTAACATTTTGTTTTTCTTCCATAAACGTTTGTCACATCTGCACAATTAGTAATCACAATTCTCTATTGATTTATTTTTGGTCTCTGTTATTCACCATGCTTAAAGCTATATTTTCCGTAGATATCAATATTCATCCTTTCCCCGCATGCAATCCTTCAACAAGATTTAGACTGAAATCTTTGATATATTTATCGACTATATATCTGAGTTTACTGCGTGACATTCCAAATTAAATGGTAATTTAACCAGTTCTATTGATAGCACTATACTGCCTAATATTCAGTTGATCATTACCTTGTGATAACCATTATATTACGGACTCGCGTGAATTTGATTTATGATCCATGAACCATGAAATTTCTTTCTATATTGACAATTTTTCACCAAGTACATGTATGACAGATGTCTGAAATCGTAACTGATTTCTCCATGATGGTGATATATATTACTACGACCTTGACCTATGACCTTTTGACTCAGAATTTATTTTTTTTTAAATCATTTAAAGGCACCATCTTTATAAAAAGTACGGGATTAATATTTGAAATGATGGATGTTCACAACATTTCCTGGGCACACGTAATAACATGCGCACGGTCTATATTCCTGCAGCTTTTTTTTCTGAAGTAACAATCAGCCTTGATTTTGGCTCATTCTGACGTAATGTTTTGAAATATTGTATACAATGACACGGCCTTTCTTCCTGTCAGCTAAAATCTTAATAACATTGCGGTTCTCTGATTGACAGGTCATTGCAGAAATTTTGATACCTCAGCCGTCCTCAGGTAATGGTTTGTTTATGTTTTTGCTGAAGGCGTGATTCTGTATAATTAAAATTTCTACGTGTGGTGCTTCAAGTTATAACAATTCGCACGACGCAGTTACTCTATGTGGAATAATTTATGATTGCATGCATATATATTATATTTACTCATACTTACACATGTGTGGAATGACGTATTATTCAAATGAAATTAAAAATTATCAAGTTTCAACTGTTCTTTTGGTGAAGAAACCCTTCTGAAATATTAATCGAACTGAACAGAAATCGTGGAAATATTTGAAATGTTTCCCATAGCTTTTGTCCGTTAAATGTGTAATGTTAGTTGTATTTTGTTTGTATGTTGTTAAATGTCGCATTTGAGACCGCCGTAAAATGGCTGTAAAAACCACAATCAATCGATCAATCAACCCATTTGAGAAATGTTCACTCATATAGAGACGTCACCAGCTTTAGTTCTAGTACCACAAATTGTGACCATGAGGGATAGGGGTAGGGGGTATAGGGTGGCCGTTATTGCGCGACACGAGACCACTAGGTTAAATGAGGCATGGCGGTTTACATCTAATACCGGGCGCCTGACGAAGGGTCGGTCTCTTCCAAGTCTCCGCGCATTAGGTTTGACGTCGTGCGGATGATAGTAATCGAACCCTGAACCGTCCGATTATAAAGCCCTCACCACTGGGCTACGCGACAGGTTAGTTTCATGTGTTAAATAAAAATTAATCATCTGTTTTCTTTAAACCTGATTTTACAACAGGGCACTGTGACCCTCGTGACCATTCTTGTAGGTATGAATTGTTATGGTTTAAACTTAAGCATATGTACACTGATTTGAAAGTATTTTTTGTTCCAGAATCAATTATCGATACATAAAGTACTGAAATTATTCCAAGTTCTATGATAAAAATAGAATAACGCATATAGTTAAACTTGACTAGGTAAATCACTTGAGAAAAATATTATTTTAAACGCATGGAATTTAATTGACATGCTTTAAATTTAATTGACATGCTTTAAATTTTAGTTTGGATAATTCTTGCCGAATGATGCATCACTTATAGCAAAGAAATGTACTTTTTAAAAAAATAAGAATGCCAACAGACATTTGTAGACATAACACACTAATATTTCATATTATACTACTAAAATCAACAAAAAGAAACGATGAAGTATAAGAACAAGTTTACTACACACAAATCCTTGATAAGAAAATCTTCCTGTTTGAAGTTGTTTTCTGCTACGAGTGACTCATGGAATGTGTGTACATCAATTTAACAGGAATCACTTATCTGACAGGTTACAAACGGTACATCTGTATCGGAACAACAAACAACACAATCTCGCTTTAATCTTACGACCTTGGTCATCCTAGACGTCAATCACTCTGACTAATTAGTCCGATTCATTAGAGCGATGTATCAGCGGCAGGGGTACCGGCGTGGTTCGCCTTACTGAAGTCTTAAGTACAAGACACTTTAAGAAATAGATCGATTTCATTCTCTTTTATGTAACAACACCCCGTGTTTTCGTTGACAGTTTTAAGACTGAGTGTATTGGGAAAATATTCTAAAGACCACAATAGGCGTATTTACTTTTTCTTCATTTTTTCCCCTGGAAAATAAATAAAATCAAATATACTGTTTCTTTAATAGTCAAGGGATTTACACAACACACTGCGAGTCGGAGGATTGTATTAAAACACCAAAACATACAAACAACAGACCAGGCTTAATCTAGAGTTTTTATCTTCGGGATGACAAGTCTCTTAGGTATACTGTTAGTGTGTCTAATTACACCGTTCGTAATTATGTTATTTTTATTTCAAAATAGTAATTACGTGTATTAATTATGAAGGGGCTTCTCCCTATATTATATTTTTTTAAAATACAAACTCTGCAATTAATTATTGATTGGATTACTGATGGATGAATATCGATCTTTAAATGAGTGGATTGTCCTTCGCGGTATGGAAAACATCATAAAGACGAATATCTGGATCTCATTATTTATGTAAACTTTAAAAAGTATTATGCTTGTACACATGTTCCCAAAGGTACAGGTTTCTCTGGGTGCAAGTTTCCCTGTATGTAAATTTCCCTATAGGTGTAAATTCCCCGTGGATAAAAGTTTCCATAGGCGCAATATTTCCTAACAGAGTTGTATAGGAATTCTTAAATGTGAAAACCGTTCTATCCACTAAGTAAAGGAATATCCACCAAAAAAAACAACACTTCGATAGTAGCGCATGCGCAACAGTCCAATGTAGGAAAAGGGGATACCTGTAATATGAAGTTGGAAGTAAATTCTTTAGAGCTATGAAATTAATTGTGGTGCGAAAAAATGAAAGTAGAGATGACAACTACAGTCAGTTTACAGTTTGAGTTCAATCGAAATATCTCTCTATTTACAAAGTATCTAGCTACTTTCGTTTTATCGCACTTTAATCTTACAGCTTCGTGTACTGGTAAATTTAGTTTATTTAACTCAAAATTCAATTTAATATTACAAAACAGGATTAGTATGATGATCTTTGTTAATGTTGGAGACAATTTCAATGTGTTCCCACAATGTAGAAGCCCTCCGCAGAGATAAAGGATTTTTTGGAAAGCCAGTGCATTAAAGAATGCGTGCCTAACTTTGAACAATCCGATCCTCACTTATTTGTGTGTCGTAAAAGACATTTTATTGCATCATGATACAAAGAATGGCTGATATCGGGCATTTACAGCACTGTGACGTAAGCAGGTTTTTCAGGCTTTATTCCCAGTGTTAATTGGTAATCGTCACATAAATGTTTCTCGTTTGACAGCATGCTTTACTATTGACCGCGAGAATTTTCCATGGTTCGTTTGACCGAAGCTTATTCTCCTTTGTAGCTTTCTTTACGTGCCTCCCAATGACGCGCTGTGTGTGACGCCCCCCCCCCCCCCTCCCCCTCAGTAGCACGCTTTTATTTTCAGTGACGCGCTGCAAGTTCCAGTGACGCGCTATTTCACTCATTTTAGCATCTTTTTTTTTTGGCGTGAATGAGTTTCCATAGTTTTTAAAAATGAGTGGGTTTTTTTTTTCTAGCTGAAGCACTAGAAATAGCATAGTTGATGATACAAAGTCATACTTCCGCATAAATGTCGCTCTCATCAAACTGTACATAGACATACTAGGTTATAACTTGTGTGACTAAATCACGTAACATGATTTATGGTGATCATCAATGTCAACGATTTCTGCGTCAGGCATTTGGGGTCAGCCCAAACAATGTTAATTTATATCCCTTTTCAAATCGTTATTCTTCTGCGTAAAATTAACAAACTAATTAGCTAATTTGGCAATTAAGATGTTTTAAATGACTTATGACTTCACAGTAACTATTCACCCTGAAGAGATATACAAAATGCATGTTGTCGGTGTGGTCTAATTTAAAAAAGAAAGAAGAAAAAAGAGAATAGATCGGTTTCTTTCACCCTCTGCGGCCTAACATCTTTAGTTTAAAGTTTATTTCATTTGAATATGTCAACATATATATACACAATAAATAATATACACACAGGATTCGGAAACAAGTTGTAGCAACTTATATTAACCCGTTTCTTTGAATTAACTTTGAATGATAAATGTACATTTGCCCTTGTTGCATGACAAAGATGAAAATGAAAAAGTAAAGAAAAAGGATAGAAAAAAATTTAACAAGTAAATAAATAAATATTTGAAGAGATGTAATAACATAAGCTTATAAACACACTAACAATATACCTATACAGATGCATAACATACATGTTTATAACGGTCATAAAGAAATGAATATACAATAACTTCCAAACGAGAAATTACACCACTTTACAAATAGAAACGAAACTCGATAAGATTAAGTTACAAATCTTTTGGATGCGGTGATAAAATGATGTACATGTTTAAAAATAGCTTTATTTCAAGTCTGTATGTAAAAGGATATTTACAGTTACTGGTCTTATTGGATCAATAATGGGTTTTTTCTTACATCTTTGAAGAGAGGACATTCAAGTAAAAAGTGTGTTGTTGTTTCGATTTTTCCACAGGCACAATATGGATTATCTATTATCTGTTTCTTGAATAGATGGGATTTAAAAGTACTACAGTTGAGTCTAAGTCGTGTGTGTAGTATTTGTTCGTTGCGTTTGCCAAATAGAAAATGTTTGGGGATTTTTTTAAGTGCTTGTGTTAAGCACGCGTTTTAAATTTGAAATTGAAGGATTCTGTTGTACGCTTGATGGAAGATCGTTCCAAAGCGGTGAAGTGGACGGAAGAAAAGATTGTGCATAGTGGTTTGTGTTGAACTTTGGTTGAATGATACAGTGCGATCGTCTAGTGGGGGTATTGGTGTGTTTCATTAATTCTAAAAGGGATTAAATACGATAAATAATTTGGGGTGCTCCCATGTACCATAGTATGAAATTTGCTTATATTATGTTTCTGTCTTCTTTTGAGCAAAGTATCCACCCGACCTCACAATAACGATCATTTAGACTAACAAATTTTGTCGCACCTGCGACAATACGAGCTGCCTCTCCGTTCATTTTTTTTTTCAAGTTTATCAGGTAAGTCCCGTGATATGTTGTCCCAAACAACGTCAGCATATTCAATAACTGGCCTTACTAGTGAAAAGTATAATAATTCTAATGATTTTCTATCCAATAAAAATTTCAGTCTTCTGAGAATGTGTAGCCTACATGTAGATGACGCTTTCACTAGGACTATATTAACATGAAAGGACCATTGATCCTAAATGCTTATGGTGTGATACTTCGGTTATTTTTTGTCCATTTAAGTAAAGGTCGGGATGTGGAATGCGATTGACGCTTGTGCCATGTTTTCTTATCTATACACGAAAGGCATGTATATAAAGACTGTTTGAAGAAATTCAATTTTTGGTAACGCTTTTCAGCTGAATTTTCAAGTATAGATTTGTGAACACCCCCCCCCCCTTAGATAAATAAATAAATAAATAAAAAACAAACCGGTAGTCTCGCATGAAACTTTTGCGGTGAATATGGCTTTTTAACTTTTTATTAAAATATTTACAAATGATTAGAAATGGTGCAGATTTTCGCTACATATAGATATGAGGTCACACAAAGAAGTCTGTTTCAATAATTTACCCCCTACCCCAGAGTCCACAAACATTCACAGTAGTGGGACCATTCCGCCGAAGCAACATACGACGTTCATTAAAACGTTTCCTTGTGTTTTTTTCATCTTGGTTGTTGGTTTTCTGTTAATTGTCACTAATCAGGCTATGAGACAAATTAATTGTGGTCAATCGAATGTTCTCCAAACCCAGATGACCGGTAAGTAAGTGAAATATGATCAGCCCAAAGTGAAAATAGATTTGTATGAATGTACACATGGTATGGTTTTCATGAAGGATAACAGGTGCTTGCTGATTGTAATACAGCTATCGGGGGAAAAAACTTGAATGGTATACTGGTGGTGGTGGTGGGGGGGGGGGGGTTCCTCGGGCAATCGTGTGCTTGTTATTTCACGTCCCGTTCGAGTTTGCTCTCTCACACACGAACGACGACACCAGCTGGAGGCGGAAGTGCCGCCCATTTTGGACCTATGTATGACATCCAAGACCGTATCAATGAGAAAGAATCGAACGTATCGACTCCTGCCGTGACACGAAACCTCCGCTCTTATGGTTATAAGGTCAAAAACGATAATCACGATCACTGAACAAGCTTGCATTTGTGATGATAACATTACGGATAAAAGAAGCTAAATCACATGTACTAAAAGAACATGGAACGTACATGAATGGGGGTGCAAGATGTGCAGCATTGATTAAAATCAAGTTAGTCAAGCGTGTGACGTATAAGACCACGTGACGTTTTGATGGCATTTTTATGGGGACCATTCACCGGTTCTCCATCAATCGTGAAGATCAATGTTGGGAGTACACAGGCTATATTATATGTGTGAAATCAACATATTTACTTATAGTGCCATTTAATGGGTCCCTATTACACCCACAGCTAGCGTGTGAGAATTGTACGGAGGGAAAAACATACAAATCTGAAATCATGTTTAGTATGTCAGGTCTTTGATCTTAATCTTTCTATATGAAAGGTGACGCTAACGAACGGAGATTAATCTCACAATTCCTATAAGCAATACAAATAAGAGAATATTGGGCAAAACCATACCCCTGGATTTATCAGAGAGATGATCAGGTGCCTAGGAGGAGTAAGTATCCCCCGCCGACCGGTCACACCCGCCGTGAGTCCTACATATAGATGCATAATTATCTTGATCTATATATCATACAACAACTGTACGAATAATGCCCTCCACCTGACTATAGAATATTATGTTCTATGAAATGTACTTCCCATTGGAAGATATTACATGTAACGGGACCGGAGACTAAGAACACATCGATCCACTATCCCAGGTGGTAGGGCATTAGAATGGTTCGTGGAAGATCCCACACTTGAGTCACGATCTAGCGGCATACCCCCCTTTGCTCTTACAGGAAATTAACGTTTATAACGCAAACCATATGTTTATACTGGTCATTTAGTCAATCTCTATCATCTTCATATACCGGGTCCACGTCACATTTTGATTATTCAACTCCGATCGCTTTTTACATGTTTGATATAAAGATCACATGCATGTCACTTTTCTTCAAAATTCCTAGAACGACGTTTTTATTGTAATTTTTTCCTCCGAACTCGGAAGTAATGGTACTTAATTGGGAGAGAAATGTACAGGAAGTTTGAAGATATTGAAAACATAAAGTGGATGCTAAACTAATGAATTGATATGAATGGCTTAAGTCGATGTGAGTTAAGGACACAAAATGGCGCTCACTAATGACCGGTTTGGACATTTATTGTAGGGCGGTGGTCTCAAGATTGATTGAACTCCTTCCGGTGATCGCTGCTTACGATACCATTAATTGTATACCATCATCTGTTTGCAAGACATATAGCTGAGTAGATAAGGTATACCGATATAAAGAATTTCCTTTATATATACTATTGGTATAATTTAAAGCAATGATATGTAACTAGGGTATGATGGGAATGCGTATCAGCCCCTATGAAAAACAAATTGACTAGCTTCCGTTATGTTCAAATGCCCATGCCATGAAAAAATGAAGATAACAAATAGTGACCAATCTCATAAATTCTAAAGGGAGTACAGCATTTAGGACATTGAAGGCAAACAGGAACTTCTGGACAGACCAGAGATTGGACCAGGTGCACCGGAAGGGGAAATCCTGTACAGAATTTAGGGTATTAACGGCAATAGTTGATTGATTGATTGATGTTTTCCGCCACACTCAACATTTTTTCTGTTATCTGGTGGCGCCCACTTTTTATTGGTGGAAGAGAGAACCTAGGTATAATGTACTTGAGAAGAGATCATCGACTTTCCGTAAGTAAACTGGGAAACATTCTCAGTTACCGGCACGAGCGGGTTTCGATTGATTGATTTATTGATGTTTTCCACCACACTCAACAATTTTTCAGTTATATGGTGGCGCCCAGTTTTTATTGGTGGAAGAGAGAAACAAGATACAATGTACCTGGGAAGAGACCACCGACCTTCCGAAAGTAAACTGGTAAACTTTCTCACTTACCAGCGCGAGCGGGATTCGAATCCGCGCCGAAAGAGGTGAGAGGCCGTGTGATTTTGAGCGCGATGCTCTAACCACTCGGCCACGGAGGACCCCCGCCGACAATGGTGAGATACCGTGATTTTGAGCGCGATGCTAAGGTGAAGATAACGAACAGTGATCAATCTCATAACTCCTATAAGCAATACAAAATTGCGAGTAGGACAAACACGGACCCTTGACCAGGAGGTTATAAAACTTTTTTGAGCACGTTTTCATACTCAAACTCCGTGATTTAAATCGTACTCATATTCAAAGTTGAAGGTTATAAACTTTTATAAAATCATTCACATACTCAAATTGAGTACACGAGCGAGGATTACAAGTTTTGAATTTCACATGTAAATATTTGAGAAAAGTTCACATGTAAAAATGTAGGAAAATTTCAGATGTAAAGATGTAGGAAACTTTCACATGTAAATATGTAGGAAAATTCCACATGTAAATTTGTAGGAAAATTTCAGATGTAAAGATGTAGGGAAATTTCACATGTAAATCTGTAGGATTATTCTTTAATTCTCGTTGTGTTGAAATTTAGGATGTGACTTCTTTGTATTGACATAGAACAATGGGAACGACTGTAGTGATATTTCATTAACCAGGGCGTACTGGATTACTGAATCTGTAACGGCTTGTAAATCATGAACACACACGTTATTGTGAATGGCGTTAAGTCTGACATTTTGAAAATCATATGCATGCACATCAGACGACTTTTCATTTGGAGATTTTAACCGCAGTATGGTAATGAATCGACATAATTTTATTGATTGAATTAGAAAAGAAATAACACATTATCGTGAAAATCAACTGGATGGAAAATATGTGATATATAAACACAGTTTTATTCAATTAAAGTAGCAAACATGTGTCCTTTTTACGCGGGACCAATTTAGAAAGTTAATGTCAAACATACCACCAATGCAGATATACTAAAATTCTGTAATATCACGTGATGTGGCGGTTGCGTTATGGGGTGTTACATATATGTGGCGATATCATTGTCATTAATACAGAGAAGTGACTAGGACGTAAATGTATTTGTGTTGTCTGTTTACTCTAGAATGACCTACTTGTAGTCTTCATGGGTTGTGATAATTATGTGAATGTAAAGTTTCAATTAGGCTCTATCTGTTTTAAGCAACTTATGGACAAATGCTTATTTTGTATCAGGTCTGTCTGTTGAAGTTTGCATGCCGTAATCCTGTAGTGTGTTTCCAAGTTAAAATATATCCTCAGTACCCCCTTGCTTATCGTAGAAAGCGACTAAATGGGACGGTCCTCCAGATGCGACTGCAAAACCCGAGGTCTCGTGTCACAGCAGGTGTGGCACGATAAATATGCATGTACCTCCCTGATCAATGGTCATAAGCGCCAAACATAGGGCTAATTTTCCAACCCTTCACCGGCAATGGTGACGTCTCCATATGAGTGAAATATTCTCAAGCAGGACGTTAAACAACATTAAATCAATCAATAAATTTTGTAAATACATGAGGGTATGAACTGCGACACGCCGGGATTCTGGTACTCATCATGAAGCGCGTTTCATGAATTATGCCGGCGCGAAGCATCGCAGTTCATACCTTCACGTATTTTCAGAAATCGAATTTTATTTTATAAACGTACATCGCAACACACTTCGATGCATGTGTTGTGTTGTTGGTGAATTCTCATTTTAGTGATGGTTTTAAAATTGATTCCGATCTTCTGGTCGTTTGAGTGACCAGTTATGACCAAAATATGGATGTGTGTATTGTCTTGAACGAGGCCGCGGAAGTCGCCGAGAGTCGTAAAACAGCTGTGTCGGATCTCGCTGTACATCATTAATATCATTCATATCGTTATGTATAAATACTTCTATTTACTAAGTCTGTAATGAAGATTTGAGGTTTCAGTGTCAATATTCTCGATTCAAGCTGCGACATGGAAGTGACTTTCACCTTAACATACACCTTTTAATCTTTATGTCTTCATATAAAAAAGAATAGAAAAAAAACTATATGACAAAATATAAGGAATAACTGGTTCGTTTGCTCGTATCACGGGATATAAAAGTAGTATGTGACCTCCACTTGCTCGTATAACACACGCTAATATTTGATCCATATGTATAAGTAAATTTGATATGTTTGAAAAGTCTCCTCATTGGAACTTGTATCAGTTACACATACAAAAAGTACATTTCTTTGGACTTGTTAGGATAGATATACACATGTATATTCACAATGAGGCATGCGCACATGTAGATGTATAAGAGGATGTATTCATATCAATTTGTTGTCTCCTGATATGGAGAGGGTGTGTTTGGTTTCTTGTGTATGCCGAAAGTGTATCAAATCGATAACAAATGAAAATACTGACACAAAGAACATGCATGCGCGTCGGATGTGAGGTTGGATATACGAATTGTGGCATATCTACCAAGATACAGATACAGGACACAGGCGAGAGTTAATGTTACCGTAATAGCAAGGGGCATAAAACGGTACCTTAAGGTACCCCTCTTAAAACGAATAAAAAAGAATTTTTTTGCATTTTCGTAATTCTACACGTAAATTGTTAGGCAGTTTCCACGTGTCCGTGGGATGTCCAGACCTGTCTCATATTTCACGTGTCCGTGGGATGTCCAGACCTGTGTCATATTTCATGTGTCCGTGGATTATGGTGGTCATATGTATCATTAAACTTCCCGAGAACACATCATGTCATAACATGATTTTATGTAATGGCCCAGGTGTAAGCCGTGTATAGGGCTCTATTGTATTTTAGAGGATCCCATGTACATCGTGATCTGTCGTTAAGATTAGTCTAGGCTAGGCTAGGGGTTTTTAATTATTCTGGTTAATATTTATCCCGTAGATGATTTCTCTTGCGTCAGCGTCAACTCCTGACCCCCACCCCAAATATAGCAGAAAATGTAATGAAGACTTACATTGTAGGGGGACTGGATGTTGTTTTTATTTCTTCGAGATTAATAAAATTGATTACCTTTTCCGTTATTTTTCGCTATCGAGAACATCGTAATCATAACCCCATCTTACAATATACACTATAGTAATCAATTTCATTGAGATTTTTATTGACATAACTAGAAACGAGGCTGATTGGGAAGCTCTATATGTACAAAAAAGAAATATTATAAGTCACCTTGGGGTTCGTAACCCCTACCCCCCTTTTTGGGTGAATTCCTGAATAAATTTCTTCATATTTGATGTTTATGCGTTCATATGCATGATGAAAGTGAATTAAATTTAAATTCCAAAAAGTTTTAAAAGAAATATTATGCAAAGGACAAATCATATTAATGAAAAGTAGCCTCATAATTTTATGCATGCTTCTTGTCTCCGTGGCCTGTTTATCTGTACAGTGCTTTATGTTAGTGTTTGTTGTTAAAGCATGATTTATTTCTTTATTTATTATGCCGCACGGAAATCTCGAAAATGCGAGGATATATGTCCGAAAACTTTGTTTATTGAAAATTAAAAAAAATGTTCAGGTAACAGAAGTTGGTACTGAACTACGCATATCAGAGGCACATAGATTGAATACTCTTATAAAATAAAAAGGCATTCCATATATTTTCATTTATTTTGTGATTAAATCCGTTAATCAAAAGACAGACATATCGATATGAATTATTGTTACAAGGCTAGCGGTAAATTATTCAACATGAATAAATATCTAGGAAAGGATTCTATGAAATAAAAATGCATGCCACTTTGAAAAATAAACTTACCTTTCTGTCGCTAAATCACCGACTTCATTAAATGGTGAAATGGAATAATTAACATCATCCGTAAATTAAATCATAGTCAACATAGGAGGGATGTTGTACAATTTCGAAGTTTCTAAGAACACAAATCCCCCCGCTGATGCGGCGCGAAAACTTATTTTCCACCGAAATCACATTCTTTTTTTCGGAATAAGAAAAGAAAAATAAGTTAAGCGAAAAAAAATAAAATTGGTGATTGGAGTTTCCGTAGACAACTAAGAAAATGTAACTCAGGTGTGCGCGTTCTGTAGACAATACACAATGCACAGGTAAGTAAAGGTGTTAATCACACCTGTAACATGAAAAGCTGTCAATCAAATGTCAGTATCGATACGTCGTCTATTGCCGCCAGTCACGTCAAACACGGGACGGCCATTGGACTGGGGGCTTACATAGCGTTCACTTCAACTCAATATCCTTGCATGTGCATTGAAATCATAGGCGGATCTAATATTCTTTTCAGTATGCAGTGATGCTATGATATTGGTTTAAATTTATTCAAAATTTAAAATGCTTGCATTAACAATAGAGACACCACCTCCCTCATTTTATCTTTTATATTAACGTAAAACTCAGTCAAAAGTACATTGACCCCTTCCTGCTATTTTGACATTAAAAGCCGATCGCGTTTCCTTAACAAACAGTACGCCTGTCGCCATTCTAAATTGTGCTGAAGTCCGTCGTAACTAACGGAAATTTCAGGTATTCTTTCATCACTACGCTCACAGGTCCCAAGTCTACACCGGTTCTAGCTCTACATCGGTTCTAGATCTACACCGGTTCTGATTCTACATCGGTTATTTCTGTACACCGGTTCTAGCTGTACACATGTTTTAACACTAGACAGGTTCTAGCTCTACACCTGTTTATCAATAGACACTCTACACCGGTTCTAACTCTACACCGCTTCTAGCTCTACACCGGTTCTAACTCTACACCGGTTCTAGCTCTACACCTATTTTAACACTAAACAGGTTCTAGCTCTACATCGGTTCTAATTTTACATCGGTTCTAATTTTACATCGGTTCTTTCCATATACAAATTCTAATCTACGATGGTTCTCTACGCCCGGTCAATGGTAAATGTAACTGTGGCCGAAAACAAAAATGAAAAATTCCCGACATTTTTTTTTTTTTTTTTACTTTTCTTATCTTATGAGAAATACTTTTCTAGTCTCCCGAAGGAATACTTTCATTAAGGAGGTATGCTACACCAGAAGTCAGCCATTATGACGATGTAGAGTACTACCTTAAGTTATCCAACATACTTTCACTATGTTTATACACTATGTACAGTGTACGTGTAAAATATGTTAGTTCGAAATACTTTTTTTCTTATCTCACAGAAATGTTCTTGGATGCTCATCAAACATTTACCGTTGGTGACAACAGGTAATATATAAAACTGTCATTTCCCAAGTATCTATCGGACCCTCAGTACCCATTGCTTGTCGTAGGAGGCGTCTAAATGGGACGGTCCTTCGGATGAGAATACAAAAACTGAGGCCCAATGTCACAGCAGGTGTGGCACGATAAAGATCCATCCCTGCTTCAATGCCGTAAGCGCCAAGCATAGGCCTACATTTTGCAGCCCTTCACCGGCAATGGTGACGTCTCCATGAGTGAAAAATGCTCAAGAAGGATGTTAAACAACAATCAATTTATCAATCCATCTGGTTTTTTGTCGTGCGGGATGAGCATGCGCGAGTTTTAGTTACACTAGCAACCATTTGAGTTTTTCTACTCCATTACTTTTCCAAATAATGTTGCTGGAGGCTTCTATTTCGAGATATGTAAATGTAATATAAGCTGCATACCAATTCAAATTGTGCAAAACGGAGGAGAGCTGCATTATCCAAGAAAGATAACTCCTATAAAAATATATAATCAAAAGTAGGACAAACACGGACTCTTGAAAACACCAGCTGTAGGATCAGGTGTCTATGAAGAGTAAGCATCCCCTGTTGACCGGTCGACACCCGTCAGGAGCTCTGTGTTTTTCCAGTTCCCCGTAAAGAAACGATCCTGGTAGACATTTTTAGCTTTTGTGTTTTAACATAAGACGCCCAGGAATACTTGTACTTGGAACATTGTTTTGGCACATCAAAAACTGAGCGATAATGTGTACTACTTACAAAATTACTACGTAGTTACCACTGTATGACGACTTTCAAAAATACTGAAACAAATTCTCAGAAAATGTTTTAATGGTTTAAAAATCACAATTAACTCTGTACACGGAAGTGAAACAGACAAAGCAACAAAAGCATACATTCCGGAAGTGAAATTGACAAAACAGTAATATGTGACTAAGCATGCGCGATACTGGTTTTACTGGTTCAATGACTCAAAGGTGACCTTGCACTGTAATCTTAAAAAATAGACCAGAGGTAACTCGAAATAAGAATATGTACACTATATATAACCGTGCCTTGTTAAAATCAAACGAATACTGTATTCAGTTGTCATTTTGAATCAAATTGAATCTATTATCCGAATTTAAGTAACTTATAAATATGGATATTTTATGCATACGGTGAATGTGGGGAAAAATTATTTTAGAGGTGTATTCTCAGTTTATGGTCAGAGTAGCTAACGCGCGACTTGATTTCAGTGCAGTATTAAATCCCCGAATTTCTCAAATGGAGCGGATGATACTCTTATTCTTTTTCATGTTCTTTTTTATGGTAAAAAAATGGAAATAAGTATTCATCGCTGACGTCAAGGTATTCATCACGGTTTCCTTATTCTGTCGATTAGGTTTTTGAATTGGAGTAGCGCCCCTTTGCTTGACATCAGATTTATTGTGTCTGCTGTATAAAGTTGATGACTTCGATATTTACGTAGAAATGATGACACGAATTACAAAGTGAAATCGCTGTCCAGAGACAATTCTCCATGACACAGAAATATATTTGAATTCAATTGTTGCTAAAACGCGGAACGGAATCTAAAAATTAGAATGATTCTTGTTTCTGAGATAACATTGGTAAATATGCTTTATTTTGATTGAGATCAGAATCATAGAAATTTCTTTGTATAGTCAATGTATGAATATTTCCATTTTGTATATATAAATTTTCTGCAAATACCAATATATTAGCTTTTTGAATAAGAAATTAAAAAAAAAAAAGAATGGAAAATATTGAACACATTCATTTCCAAAACACAATAGAATATGTTCTGGTAATTCCGACAAAAACTCACTTTCATTTTAATCATTTGTTCCTACGATGAAAAGTAAGTAATAAGAAAATTTGATTGACATCTTTGGTAAGACAAGTTTTATCCAGCCTATAATATGGTTTTGATATGGTCGATAACGCTGTATTTCGCCATACTCTGCGAAATAAAAGGCAAGCTTAAAGTCGTGGAATTCCGGACAAGCCTTGCGTGAATCCGTACCCCAGTGGTATAACATGTAAGAATATTTCTCCCTGACCATAAAAGCTTTAAGATGAAGGTTGCAGATCGTTGAATCCCTTTTTTCTCTCTGTTATTAATGAATTATTATTTTTAATTTCCTATGCGACGGGTTAACCGGACCTGTCATCCTCTTGCAAAACATCAGTCATGCAATTATTATTGAAATTGGACTAAACTTTACTGCCTGTAGGTTATCATTACAGTACCTTTTCCTGAAGTTGATTTATTCTTTTATCCCTTCTACGATTTAGGTTTTCTTTTCAATTGACCTTTCTATCAATTTGGAGCTAAGACAGAATTGATTTCTGTTCGTGTTGTGACAGTTTCGGTTTTAATGATATATGTTGAATTAATACCGATGTGAATGATTAATGTGTAATGAATACAGTGTGTAAAAATATTTTTTGAAAATACATTTCAGCTGACTTTTTAGCACTCTCAGTCGAAACTGTAAATATTGCCTAAAGCAGTGCATTGTGACGTAAAAACACCCCCAAAACTTGGCAGCAATTTAAATCACAATCAAGCCACATTTGTGCTGTCATTTTTACAATTTTACAGCGATTTAGTTCCCATCTTGCGACTGTTAATACTAGTTTCCGTTAGGTCGGATACAGTAACAGCCCTTATTAGTAAAACGTAATAAGATGAAATAAAGAATACAAAATAATGATTGCATTTTTACATGTGAATATAAATTACATTGAAAAGCAATCTTTAAATACATACTTGTTAAATTTGATTTAGAAAGTATCAATTTGATCGTGCAGAATATTAGTATTATACACTGTACGTGTATGCTATATTACAATTGCCAGTATTTTAAGATGTCTGTAACTATGAAAGATAGGGATCGTTTTAGTTGATTTTATTACAGTGCAGTATTTGTATGCCTTTCCAAAGTATAGCCTATATCCCCTAACCTAACGTAAGAGCAGATGTAGGCCGGAAAGGTTGACGTGGGATATGTAAACATTAATTTACTGTACAGGTGCATGACAGTCGAGTCGTGCAGCATTTCAACAAATGTTAAAGATGTTTTTGGGTTTTTTTTTATAGGTGTGAAGTCCCTATTTATTCCTATATTTTCCGATAAACTTGAAGGTTCCAATACTTTCCCTATAAGTCATTAAAATCCCTATAATGCCAAATTTCCCCCCCCCCCCCAATGACAGTCCTATTTTCAAAAATGATTTTAAAAATTCAGGAGCTGATGCTAGATTGGTAGTTAAATTAGATTTTTTTTACGAGAATAACTATGATGGTTGTATAAGAACTGTCTATTGGATGGGAAACTGTCCATACCTGAAAGGACCAAAACATTGCTGTTCATGATATTTATCATGCAAACTTAATTTTAAGATAATTTAAGGAAATATGATCGATTTCTATCGGTTCCAATTTAGTCCTTTACCCGGTTCGTCCCAGCCTGGCCAGGACCTCAATCGATTGAACTGTCATTTGACACACTGTGTATTGAGACTGTTCACCCATCTAGTTAAATACTTATCTAAAAGACCTTGAGCATGCTACTGATATAAATATAACTTTTGTTGGTCAAGAGTTATTATCTTTGTCGTATTACAAACAATTTCATGTGAGTGTAGTTCATGTAACAAGCGATAATTTTATAGTCGACCATATGTCAATTTAGTTTTAGATAAAAACACACAAAAAAATTGAAAATATGAATTACATGTACATGTATAGTAATCGCATGAATTAATAAAAAGGTTATACTTCCTTATATCATATCTATATTATACACAATGTAAAACACGGCTTAAATTATGATTTGTCGCCCATATATGTGATCTTAGTGTCAAATGTGTGTGTGATGTCAGATTCTATAATTCCACTATGTGCGCAGGGTAGGCAATTGATGAAAACCCAATTTTATTATTAATCGAAGTATTTCGTTTAACATACTCCACTTTTTTTGACACACTGTTTTTCTTTATAATACCTCTAAAACTTCATTAATGGTTATTTCGGATTTCAAACATTTCGGTTGAGCATCACTGAAGAGACATTATTTGTCGAAATGCGCATTTGGTGCATCAAAATTGGTACCGTACAAGTTTTACATACACAAATATCACGCATCGCCTTGTATGTGCACATATCAAAATATTGACAAATGTAAGTGAAATTTTGAGGTTTTGGTTAAAAAAAATAGCATCCGGGTGAAATCGGGAATTGTCTTTCATACTATCACCCTACGTTATGCTTTATTTTTCTATGCCTTTCTTTCTTACAGCAACTCGAATGTCCACTGATTTGCGCGGGAACATTTTTAAAGCTGTGTTTATGAAATGCAGTGACAGCAGACAAAATTCGAGTTTTAAACACTGACGTCGTCGGAATGGTGTCGGATATTTTTCACCAAACTTCCCGAGCCTTACAAATTTTCTATAACATAGTCACATCTTTTCAACACCAAGAACATTATTACGTCGGAGACGAATGTTTATGCCCTATGGTATGAGACATGTTATTCTTTGGTTTTTTTTTGGGGGGGGGGGGTTCTATGGGTTTTTTAAATCAAGCATCCATTCGCCTTTAAAGATATTATTGAATTCATGATTGAAATAATTAAAAGACAGGATATATACGTTGAAATAGATATATTCTTTGTTTCTCTTCACACAATAAGCTAGTCAAAATAGTACAATCTGAGACAAAAGAAATATTTACACGTCCAGTACTACCTATCAATATTATCTGATATTGAAAGACATATAAATCTGAAACACAAAATGCTACTTCTACATATATTTCTTGCACAGAAACTTGAAGGACTTTGAACACTTTTCATCATTCCAGCCGGAACTCGTCAATACCATGCAATCTTCATTATTATGGTTATTTGGTTCCCCTTTAAACCAGTTTGAGTACACCAATGCAGACTTGTCCCAACTCCAGAGGAACTGGCCCTCATTTTCTATGTCATTTCCGCCTATCCATATGGTTGAAGAGGCTGTTGGAGACATGTATACAATTAATGTAAGAAATGATAGCATCCGTTTTCAAGTCACCTGAACAAACTCAGGTGACCTATTGCATTAATTGTCGTGCGTTAATAACTGAACAATTTTAACCTCTTGATAACTATCAGTTCAATTCTTTCCAAAGTTGCTATGAAGCATTTTTGGGACAAATGGGGTATAAATTGTACATTGATGGATTCCTGAACCCCAGGAACCTTAGGAGAGGAGCAGAAAATGACAATTTAAAAACAATCTTCTTCTCTACAACCACACATGTGTATGAAAAACTAAATGCAATGTGATGTAGAGGAAGGATGGCCTCTACCAATTCAAGGTAAAGATAATGAACAGTGATCAATCTCATAACTCCTGTAAGCAATTAGAATAAAGAGTTGAACAAACACGGATCCCTGGACGCACCAGAGGTGGAATCAGGTACCTAAGAGTAAGCATCTCCTGTTGACCGGTCACACCCGCCGTCAGCCCTATATAATGATAAGGTAAATGGAGTGATCCGTAGTCAAAATCAGAGTGTCAGGAACGGTCTAACAGTCGGTATGAAACATGGCAGACAGCATTTAACCCACTGATAGGTTGTATTGGCAAACTAGATCGTTATAATGACCATAGAGTTTGCGAAATGCTGACTTTAAACGAGACCGTTGAAACCGCTGCACCATCATCTTGTTTGTCAGTAGCCTGCCTCGATTTAAAACTGATCAAATAAATTGATGTTACAGGAATATCAAACGTCTCGTTTAAAGTCAGCTTTTCGCAAATTCTGTTGTGGTTAAAATTGTCTTATTTGCTGTGTTGAGGTAAAATGCCATGCTTTACATACTGATTCTGACTACGGACAGCTCCGTTTACCCGATAAAGATAGAGGCTCATGGCGAAAATGACCGGTCAACAGACCATGCTTACTCTCCCTAGGCAACTAATTCCAACTCTGGTAAAATTTGTGTTGTAATTGTGCTATCCCATACCCCATACCAGAAAGCAATGCATAAGAGCTGTGGTACATATCAGTATATACTGCAACGCTGTCTACTTCTGTAGCGCATATACAGTCCTAATTAGCATTATGTAGCGCATATACAGTCCTAATTAGCATTGTGTAGCGCATATATAGTCCTAATTAGCATTGTGTAGCGCATATACCGTCCTAATTAGCATTGTGTAGCGCATATATAGTCCTAATTAGCATTGTGTAGCGCATATACCGTCCTAATTAGCATTCTGTAGCGCATATACAATCCTAATTAGCATTCTGTAGTGCATATACAGTCCTAATTAGCATTATGTAGCGCATATACAGTCCTAATTAGCATTCTGTTGCGAATATACAGTCCTAATTAGCAAAATTGAAACGTTCTACAATTTTTCTGTTTGAATGTATTTTCTCATTTGAAAATGACACAGCACGTTTGCAGCAATGCTGCAGGTATACTGCAAGCGTGTTTCATTTGTATTCAGTTGTGCTGCAATTCCGTAAGGGAAAACTAAAATCATTTCCCGCAGATTTGAAGATGAGAGGTAACAGGAAGTTGTACGCAACTGATTTGACAAATGATGATATTGCTAATTCTTTACTTTTTCCATACTTTTAGGAAATATGTATTCTAATGCAGAAAAAATATTCTGATTTTTTAAATTTCATTTTCTAATGAACATGTAGATATTATTTATAAATGTTACAACTGTTTTAACTGTGCCGATTAAGGTCAGAATTTTGCACATTGCGTGATTGCTATAACGATCGTAAGTAATTTTACTCCTTTCATACAATATAAAGTAAGTTGACGCAATTAATCCATTATACGTTTCGAATTACAGGTTGAATTCTAAGTACAATACTGTTATTCGAATATCATCTATCTGATAAAGAAACACATATAACCACATTTTCTTCTCACATCTGATTAAAACAGGGTGGGGGTACATGTGAAAGTCAAGTATTAGCCAAAGTACTCCGCAATTTTGGTTGACAAATCTGGAGTTTTCAACTATATATGCCAGCAATGCATTGCAAGTTAGTGGTGAGGGAAAGGCTGCCCCCACCCCATCCTGATCTTTTACTGCAAAATGGGAACACAAAATTAGATCGACTGACACAACAGAACGTGTAGGACTTACTGATGTCTTTTATCCAGTTTTCTTCATCCGGGCTTCTGATATCAACAAGATGACTACCAAGGGATTGACAATGCTCCTAAATTAAATCAATCTTAATTACATCACTACCATTTCGTAACCAGAAAATGAACAATCGTCATGAAGATGCAAAATGTTGGAATTTAATCATGTCATTTGCTTAAATATGTGTGTACAACGCTATTTATTGCTTGTGTGCTTAAAACATCCCACTCTATAATTTATAACATTGAAATACAACATATGAAATGTATATACAAAGGTGCATACAATGGTATATCTAATACGGATGTATATTTAATTGCTGTTATAAAATTTAGAAATTCGTTTCAAAATTAAGGATTATCTCCCTCATGCATAGCTCTTATCCTTGGACGAATTTGGCTCCACTATTTTGGCACGATGTTTTTGGCTATATTTAGCTCTAAAACTTCATAGTTATTTCGGATTTCAAACATTTCGGTTGAGCATCACTGAAGAGACATTATTTGTCGAAATGCGCATCTGGTGCATCAAAATTGGTACCGTATAAGTTTTACATTATGACCCCTGGGTCGTGGCCTCTGCTGGTGGACTGTTAGTCCCCGAGTGACTCTACAGCCCAGTAGCTAAGTACTTCGTTACTAGCTTGAAAATACGGATGTATATTTAATTGCTGTTATAAAATTTAGAAATTCATTTCAAAATTAAGGATTATCTCCCTCATGCATAGCTCTTATCCTTGGACGAATTTGGCTCCACTTTTTTGGCACGCTGTATTTGGCTATATTTAGCTCTAAAACTCCATAGTTATTTCGGATTTCAAACATTTCGGTTGAGCATCACTGAAGAGACATTATTTGTCGAAATGCGCATCTGGTGCATCAAAATTGGTACCGTATAAGTTATATATATATATATATATATATATATATATATATATATATATATATAATGAAATAATATTGTATAACAAACGGGATGATTTCAACTTCTCCATCGTCAATTTCCCATATTTATGTAGCAATATTCCATTATCACCTGCATATGGTGTTTATATATACGGTATCTCAACTGATTCGATATGCAAGAGCTTGTTCTGCGTATAGTCAGTTTTTAAATCGAGATAAGCTACTGACAAAGACGTTGATGGTACAGGGGTTTCAATAGTCTCGATTGAAGTCAGAATTTCGGAAATTCTATGGTCGTTATAACGATCTAGTTCGTCAATACAAACTCGCATTGGGTCATATGCTGTGTGACGTGTTTCATACCGGTTGTTAAGCCGTTCTTGGCACACTGATTTTGACTATAACTCCGTTTACCTGATCAGGATATAGGGCTCGCGGCGGGTGTGACCGTTCGACAGGGGATACTTACTCCTCCTAGGCACCTGATCCCACCTCTGGTGTGTCCAGGGGCCCGTGTTTGCCCAACGATCTATTTTGTATTGCTTGTAGGAGGTATGAGATTGAGCACTGTTCGTTATCTTCACCTTTCATTCAATACTATGTCTACATCTTCGACACGCAACCCTCCAGTCTTTAATAATATTATTGTTTTATTGAAATACATAGTCTACTCCGGATATGTTGAAATACAGGGTGGGGGTGCACCAACCTGAAATGTTCATTATATCAAAAGTTCAATATAACCAATGATAAGCTATATAAATAACGTTAGGGGGGATTTATTTTTAGTTGAATATAAATAACCTCAATAAATGTGTGGAGTAGATTGTAATAAAAGACATTGTATTGGTTTAACTGAACAACACAGCGAATTTAGAGTTCAACATCACTGCGACAAAAAATACCGTGGCTGAGGAAGTATTGACAATTGGCAAATAGAACTCATTAGTATTTGCTGCTGCTGGAATTCTGCAATGCACAGGATTGTGTTACTCGGTTTATTTTCTGTGAAGGTGAAGTTCTGCCTAAGTGCCTTTTAACCAAATAGGATAAAGCCTCTGGTGGCTTGGGAACGTTGGAATATTTCAATTTAACACGTCCCATGCCCCATCAGTTCGGGGGTGGTCATCAGTTGGACGAGTCGGTCTAAGGTGTCACGTTGAGCTGTCATGTTGCCCTCAATGATGACCGAGCCAGTTTAGCAACCACTAAACCAACCCACTAAAGATCCCCACCTTCATCATAACGCTGCCACCACCAAACGTGTCACACATCTCGGTTTTCTCTTGGACAATGTGACCATCGTCTCTCATTTGCATTCTTTTTGCAGGTCTGAACAAGGTCTATATATGATGTAACCTCATATGAAGAGCCTTCAATAAACCAGTTCGAGGGAAGTCATATCATTTGCAACAGTCAGCCTAGGAGTTTTGTCGAGACGATATTCCGCTTTCGTTGACATTCAGATCTTTATCATAGCGCTGTGAATATTTCCAGCCAACAAACTCTGGCAACAGGTATTCTTGGTACATTTGTATATATCACTCGGCATCCATTACGCAATAAGAGAAATGACACTAATCTGAGCAGATACCTCAAGGATAAATTGATAATACAGGTCTTAAACGCATAGGATAGGAACTGGGCTACTTACATATCAAAGGTGAAGATAACGAACAGTGATCAATTTCATAACTCCTATAAGCAATACAAAACAGAGAGCAAACACGACCCTCTGGTTATGCCACAGATGTGATCAGGTATTGTGTTACAGGGGTTTCAGCAGTTTCGTCAAAAGTCAGCATTTTGCACATTTTGTGGACGTTTTAAAGATCTAATTTACTAATATAATCTGTCGTTAGGTCAATCGCTGTCTGATTCATACCAAATCTTAGGCCGTTTTTTATGCACTGATTGTGACTAATTTGACTACGGATTAACCTATTTATCCGATCAAGATAGTGGGTTAACTGTGAGTGTGACCGGTCGACAGGGGATGCTCACTCCTCCTAAGCAACTGATCCTACCTCTGGTGTGTCCAGGGTCAGTGTTTGCCCTCCTCTTCATTTTGTAATCTTTATGAGAGTGATCACTGTTCATTATCTTCATATTTTCATACTGTCGTGTACATTAAATGCTAAATTCTCGGTTATCTGGCCACCCCTCCAAACCGGCCGTTTTTTTCTCGGTCCGAGAGCTGGCCGGTTTAGAGAAGTTTCACTGTATATCTGTGGAGGTTGTAATAGGGATGCGTATTAGTGTCTTGCAGGAGCGATAATATAGTGTTGCCGAGTTCAGTTAACATTGAATTGCCTCGGAATGCGTATGATGTCATGCAAATTTAAATTGTTGAAAACGATTTATTGATATTGATAACTCTCGATGTTTAGCGTTTATTTCGGGTTGCGTTTATTTTCGTGTCAGTATATAATCTTGCGTTTTTATAATACGTAAATGTAGTTTAATCCACAGATGCTGATGACATTTGTAAGTGTTTATGTATCATAATCATGCTAATATTGTCATTAACACTAATACTCACATGCTGTGGTTATACTCGCGTGTAGTTATCATGTATACACGTGGCATACTATGTTATTACATTGGTGTTATCATTAACCATATTTTATCAATCTTCGTACACTCTTCTATTGTATTGTTACCATCCTCATATTATCACACGCCCGTATTTTCATTTTACCCATGATGCTCTCTTGATGTGATGCGTTTTCCTTTCGTCCTCGTGTTGAAATACCCCATGTTGCTTGTGATAATAATACTATCCTTTTGTTATACTCTTCATATTATTATTTGTGCTATATAATACTAATGATATCAAAATAACCTCATGTTATCATACACGTGATATTAATAACCCAGTGTTGTTGTAGTCGCGATATTTATTCTACTGTCTTACAATATCTACAATACTACATGATTTTACAATACCCGGAATAATGATACTCTTGTGCGTCATCGTACTCGTGACATTATTACTTTCCTATTTTTATCAAACTTATGATATCAATATTCCCATGTTTTTTTTTTTTTACTGGTGTTCTTAATATTCCCGTGTGTTTATAATAATCACGTGTTGTTTTCAATACTCCCTTGTGTTTATCATAATCACGTGTTGTTATCGATACTCCCATGTGTTTATCATAATCACGTGATGTTATCGATACTCCCATGTGTTTATCATAATCACGTGATGTTATCGATATTCCCATGTGTTTATCATAATCACGTGTTGTTATGGATACTCGTGTGTGTTGATCGTAATCACGTGCTGTTATCGATATTCCCGTGTGTTTATCGTAATCACGTGTTATTTTTAATGATCCCTTGTGTTGATCGTAATCACGTGCTGCTATTGCTATTCCTGTGTGTTTATCGTAATCACGTGTTATTGATATTCCCGTGAGTTTATCATAATCACATGTTGTTACTATACTCACCTGTGCAGCTTGCCACGTCAAAGAAAGTCCAATGTAAAAGTAACAATGTCCATTGAAAGGCTGCCATGACTCATCGCAAACTAAAATATTGAAGAACATTAATTAATGACAATATCATCCACTGACTTCAGAAAATGACGAAGCGTGTATTCGATTTCCGTCATGGTTCAAAGGAACGTGAAAAGTATTCACGACATTCACAGGGAAAATAAACTATCTCTCACATTACAAACAGTAATGAATACCATAACTCCCACAAGGACTTCAAAACAAGGAGTTGGGCACTGACCCCTGGATACATGTATACCAGAGGTGAGATTTGGTTCCTAGGAAGAGTAAGCATTCCCTGTCGACCGGCCACACACGCCGTGAGCCCTACATCCTTGATCAGATAAACGGAGTAATCATTGTGCCAAGAACAACTTAAAAATAAATATGAATAATGTCCGACAACATTTACCTCAGTTTGTCACCTTCACCTCGTCAGTGAGGTTTCTTTTTGTTTACATTTTGATGCTATGAATTGTTCACTTCAGAGGAAAATAAACAATAAACAAAACGGCATCAGCGCAAGCGCATTCTCTAATAAATTGAAACAATGATATATTCCACTTCCACTTTTACATACAAAAGAATAGATGAAAAATTCTTAGGACATGCCTTTAATTTAGCGTACATCTGATAGTCGCAGTCTGTTTGACGTTATTGCGTGACATCATATAGCGTGCTTACATCATTGCTGAATTTATTGATTTTAAAATAAAAAGTACAGATTCTATATTGTTTGAAGTCTCGTTTTCTTGAAAAAAGACTATAACTGATCTTAATTTTTTTTGCACAAAAGTGAGCGCAAATGAAACACATGAAAGCTGAAACAAACGGTATTGCAGAAACATATTGCACCGATTGAAAATTGTGCTTATTTTCATGTGCAACATGAACGTTATGTTTGAATATTACGGATTCCGTTTTGACAATCCCACAGTTTTGCGTGCGGACGTAATCGGAAAACTTCAAAATCGCATATCAGAACAGGCAAATGTCTTCGTAGAGCAATCTAATGTCTGTACTACTTATCCTGCACTTTGAATTCTAATATCTTTTTTCAAGTGTCAAACAGGTAAAAATATGAACACGCATACAGAAAAAAAACCCATAAGATTTTAAGGTCATATATACATGTAGGAGTGGATCACCAGTTATCGTATATTGTTACAGCAGTTTCTTTGGTGGTCTAGAGGTAGAGCGTTCGCCCGGCATGCGGAAGGTCGGGGTTTAGAGAGTGTCATAGTCGGGTAAAATTTCAGATGACGTCAACTCCAAACTTCAGAGTATTTCACAGAAAATAACATCAAAGTGAACATTCAGATATCTAAAATGGCGCTATACCCCAATCCCCCTTTACATACATAGAAGTCAAAGATAATGAACAGTTTTCAATTCCATATCTCTTATAAGGAATATAAATAAAGAGTTGGCAACGCATGGATCCCTGGATATAACAAGGGTGATATTAGATCATCAGCTGTTGACCGGTCACACTCATCTTGATCCATACATCTGGAACTGGTAAACGTACATTTTACTTGGAAACCAAAGATATCTTCCTACACCATATGAATACAAGTATGTGATTCTCTCTCTCTCTCTCTCTCTCTCTCTCTCTCTCTCTCTCTGTCTCTCTCTCTCTCTCCTCTCATACATTGAACTCCAAACGTAAGAAACACCAACCTCCTGTAATTCTGAAATATTCCCACTCATCATTAATGATATGGCCATCTTTATTGTCCGCATTCAAGTAACGCTTGAGCAATCTACATTTCGTTTGGTGTCTATTGTACAAAAATCCTAAACAATTCGGTCGATCATGGTGGCAGTTTTGACAGCATCGAATCTTATCAAGTCCTGTAAAGCTATCAATGTAGAAATTATCATCGTTCGGAACTATCAGATCATATGCCATATCTCGCTGAAATGACGTACGGCATATATTTTGAAGAGCAATGGCATGCTTCACTTTGACAATTGCCAAAACCGCAGTGATAGAAAACAGTCGCCAACCTAAATCAAACATGGTGACCTATACGTAATGAAGAGGAGGAAATTCACTTCTGTACCGTACAGCACATCCTTTACAATTAGAATGTATTCAAATGTCATCTTCGGAGATATCGTTACATAATACACGCACGTGTTCGTATTGATTTCGGTATTTGAATTTGAGTATAACAGATGCATTAGTTATTCAGCAGCAAATTGAACCCATCCTGCCAACTTTTAATAAAAAGGAATCGGGTGATTTGCTCTCTATGTTTATACATTTAATGATATGTCCCTTTGGGTATTTTTCTCATTTATGTGGAGCCGTAAACAGCTGATAATAGAGAATTGGAGAAGAAGATGTCAGATGAATTCATATATTATAGATACGATAACAAAAGCACTATATTCAATGTGTATCACAAACAAATTTTCAATGGAGGACAAATTACTAATTTCTTTCAAATAAGAAAACTTAGAATTTAAAAGCAACTATTTCTGATATAAATAATGTTTTCTTTTCTTTTGAATTTCCCATTTAATAAGCTGATGTTTTTGTTTTGTTTTAGCTCCCAATGAGATATCTCCGTTTATCTAAACAAGATATAGGACTCAGGGCGGGTGTGACCGGTCGACACGGGGTGTTTACCCCTCCTAGGCACCTGATCCCACCTCTGCTATATTCAGATGTCTGTCTTTGCCCAACCCTCTTGTTTATATTTCTAATGTGTTATAAGATTGATCACTGTTCTTTATCACCACCTTTCAATGCACCAAAATGCTTCAATCTTAAGGCAACGTATCACATTTGGAGGTATGCATGCAGTAGCAGTGATGGTTCTTTGTTATCTAGGTGTCTCTAGGGACTTCGATTTTAGGAACATATCCGAATTCAGACCCGTGTATCATTTGTAAGTTTAGGCATTTCCTGAAGAAATATAGATGTTGTCAATCACTATTAGCCCCCCACGGGTCATGGATGATATTCCTTCTAAATCATGCCGCCAGTTCCTTAAGCTCAAAATTGCAAACAAAGGAATAGATACAGTCAAGATAAGTACCATCCTTCGGCATAAAATAGTTCAGTTATTTATTCCAACTTATTTCAAGTTCAAGTTTACATCCAGTAGTTCCTATAAATGTACTTCTACTAATACATCCAAACTTTGTAATTATAAACAAACTTTGCAGTGCCTAGATTTATGCCATCATATACTTAATCCACCTACATGTACTTGTTCATCTTCCTTCAGTTATAGTCCAGCGGGACATGTCATTACTGATTGTGTTGATATAATTGAAAATGAAAATAAGGACCTCAAATCCCTTATTCTAAACGGTCCTAAATACAGAGAACCTTGGTCTTTCAATTGGCGACAAAAGTTCATCTCTATTATGAATTCTGTCAAGGACTATGCTTGACGATTAGCTAAATATATAAATGAAGAACTTGATACATTGTCAGAATGGACTAAAAGTATAAGAGGGATATTAAAATCCCGCATTGGACATATCAAAACAAAAGTACGTAAAATATATCCTTCTGGGTTTAGTAAATCAGATTAGATAAAGCTTGTGACAACATTGTCTTTGTTTGTAAGGGTCATTAATACATGTACAACTGTATTGTAAAGGAACTTGGTATTGATTCCACTTTTGGTAATCGTACTTACACTCCAACTGCCTCATCAAAAGACGAAATTCTTCAAAACCATGCCTCAGTTTTAGACACATTTAATATCCCAGTCAATGGGTCAGATGAATATGAGTTACCGTACCTATACTGGATTCCTAAACTTCATAAAAGCCCTTACAATAAAATGTTCTGCCTATCTTTGCTCCTCGCGAAAATATCAACAGCACTTTACACGACCATATATTTTTTTTATTTCAACTTCATAATTCTTGTGCGTGGAATTAGAGTGGCTTATAACAAATTAAAGTAACAAAGTAAATGTTTTGGATGACTGATTATTATAATATTCCTCTTCTGGATATTTCAGCTAAATTCTACTATACAACAGCAGCATAAAACAGGATGTATTCATTTAAAAAGCACAAATGCCCCCAAAATTGTCCATAGGGATGAAAGACTTTGAATAATATGATACATCTTACATTATCACCATATGACTATTTTGGACCCATCCTATATCAGATCCTTTAGTTACGAAATTGAAAATTTTGGTATACGCCTTTCTGTCTTTCCTAATCTTGTATTTAATCTTATATAGTATTTCATCACTGTTCGTTATTTTCACCTTTCATAAGCTTTAAAGAAGTTTTAAAAAATGATTCATTACTTTGACTATATGGATTATACCCTGCCTGGTACAAAAACCCAACTCTACCCTTCGAGTCATGGAATTTTGATAAATGACAACGCTTTCCTTTAAGATATCAATTCAATTTCAATTTAATATCAAACGCATTAAAGAAGATGGTGTTTGAATGCTTTACACATAAATACTATTTCATGGCAAGTTCGGCCCCGCCCTGATCCAGCACGCCTACACCCTGGATTATGAAATTCTTTAATAAGATATCCCGTTCTATATCATTATGCATTTAGGTTTTCTTACAGATTGTCGCGAAGAATACTTTTAATTGGTCATCTTATGAGTTTTGACGCAATACCTATGACCATGAAAATACAGGATACTGGGAATGTATACCCCCTTGTCTTAAAGATGTTTTTAAGATTTGAAAAAAAATAAGTTTGGTAGCTGTCAAGAAGTTAAGAAATTTTAAATTTTAAACGCAAGCATTTTTCAAAATTGGCCAATTTTGACATGTTTGTGTTTCCCTTAAAGCTACAGAGGTGCAGGAGTCCTTAACTTCACAATTTGTGTTTCCTTTGTTCTAATGATGCTTCATTTTTAAATTTGAAAGTAATTGGAAAGACTCGTAAGTTCAAAATGTTCAATTAAAAGCAGGCAACGCATGACTACGAATCCAAAATCAATAACAATAGGACACATTTCGTGAGCTAGAAAATGAATACTCATTGTCAAAAGAAATGCTACTCAAATGTTTTAGAAGTTATATTTATTTCTTCTTTAAAGTCTTCAACTCTGCAACACATTGTCATGTATTGAATTAGTAATATTTTATTGCACAGCATAAATTATGTCAACTCTTGCATGACTTGTTTATTTCCTGCAAATCATAAAAGATGTCAACTCTTGAATTTTTCACTTTCTGGTAATTATGATGATTAATGTCTTATCCCTCGAATTGTAACATTTGCAAACATCATTAATGTTTCATATCTTCATATCTTGTAAATGACGCAATGTTTCATCTTAAATCCACAAATAAATCATATTTTTAAATCGACTTTTCCTCTGATAATCAATACCTGTGTGCATCTCTCAAACATTAATTGCTGCAAAAGTTTATCCTGAGCCTGTGTCGATAATTATAAGTTTTTAAATATTACATCAATATACTCTGTCTCAAATTGGATACATTGTACAATGCCATAACGAATAGAAGTACACACACATACAAACTGAGTATTGCGTTCTACTCTACAACATTTGCTCTAATACTTTACTGCAGTATCCCAAATTCTAAAAAGAAAAACAAATAATTCCACAGGGTATCCAGATGTCAAACAAAGCGAAGTAATGATAATTAAATTTCTTTCAATAAGCTACTTCCAAAAGGACTACTAGTGTTTCACGGTGAGCCTTTTTTGGATATTTTTAAAGCTTTGTTCCTAAATATTTTAAATCAAAATTAACATCAGAGTAACGTCGCTATGAAACATCAATGTAATCATTTAAGGAATTATGCTACATGTAATTTTGACCTATGTTATACGCAGCGGATTATAAGACGCGTAAATTGCATCAAGTTATAATATATCGTATAACATAAGTCAATATTGACATCATTCCTTATAGTTTGATATAAAAAAGACAAAAATACACTGTTACAATTCTTTGTTTATACAAACATCGAGGAATAGAATTTACTTGCGCCGCGCATGGATTCACTCAACAAACAACTAATGAAGCGTCTTCTGAGAAAACTGCCATCTTGGTTCTGTGCATAACTGGAACATGTGATTCATTAATCAAACTTGAAAACTCAAGGTGATGTTTTTAACGAATCATGATAATAGAAGGTGTGTAGGGTAATTTATGGTCGTCTGCTGTCTGACATGTTTCATAGCGATTGTTAAGCCGTTCTTGGCACACTGGTTTTGACTGCGAATAACTCCGTTTACCTGATCAGGATATGGGGCTCACGGCGGGTGTGACCGGTCAACAGGGGATGCTTACTCCTCCTAGGCACCTGATCCCACCTCTGGTGTGTCCAGGGGTCCATGTTTGCCCAACTATCTATTTTGTATTGCTTGTAGGAGTTATAAGATTGATCACTGTTCGTTATCTTCACCTTGCATATGGAAGCGCAAGATCGACTTTTGAGTTCCTCGGACAATAAATACCGGAAAGTTTAGAAAATCTAAACTTGACATCACACAAAAAACGCCACGCACCAGAGCTTGCGGTAGTTTGACTTTATAAAAGTTTTAAACTAAATTATAACTTACTATAGGATGCAGCATTGTCGTGAATTAAATCCGACACAATGTAATTTAATCAATTCAGATGTCAATCGACGTGTCATGACGTCACCTGGTACATTTTGTAAGATATGACACAGTCTATGCTTTGATAGACGGATCAAGCAATCCTACGAGAGAAAGTATATTATATTACGAAGCAGCAAAAGTTGCAAGTACTTGATATACACGTACCAATATTTTGCACATGATATCGTTGTATTAGAGTTAGTATCGAATTCGTACTGTTGATGTTTTGTGTAGTTTACATGTAAAAAATGCATGTATATGCCTTGTCAAAGTCAAACAAAGGTATTAAATTGTACACGTTTTATTCCATTGATTTTCAATTTCATAGAAGTAAAACATAGGTATTAAATTGTACACGTTTTATTTCGTTGATTTTCAATTTCACAGACCACCGCGGTGGCCGAGAGGTTAGAGCGTTCGCCCCGCATGCGGAAGACCGGGGTTCGAATTCCAGCCGCAACAAACCTAAGTCGTAAAAATAGGCAGTGACAGATCCATCGCCAAACGCTCGGCATCGGGTGTGAATGTCACGGGTCCTCGGAGATGACCTTAAAAACGGATGACCCGTGTCACAGTAGGTGTGGCACGCTAAAGAACCCTCACTGCTCAATGGCCATAAGCGCCGAGCATAGGCCTAAATTTGAAGTCCTTCACCAGTCTTGGTGACGTCTCCATATGAGTGAAAAATTCTTGAGCGAGACGTTAAGCAATATACAATCAATCAATCAATCAATTTCATAGAAGGCCTATAACGAAAAAGTTTTGCGATGTATTTTTTTTCAAATAAGTAGTGTCGTCTCGGGTTACCAAGGGTGCGTGTCCCCATAGCAATTTACATTATAAACTAGAAAATATTCAGTGTGCTCAGTATTTGCGTGTTACAAATAAAATTAGATTATTATGTGATTATGACACGTTAGTATGCAGCTGTAATAACCTAGATCAATTGTTACGAAAACTATATGAAAGTTGCCCGCTTCAAATTGGTCAATATAACATTTTACACGTCATGCAAATGGCCTGAAATTGCCTGCACTTAAGTACATAACCTACAAGTCAAAATAAAAACCGACCTCACAATGCACTGTATGTTACGAACGCATTTCAAAGCTGTGGGAAGCCTTAACAAAGCTGTGGGAAGCCTTAACAAAGCTGTGGGAAGCCTTAACAAAGCTATGGGAAGCCTTAACAAAGCTGTGGGAAGCCTTAACAAAGCTACGAAGACTTCCAGGAGGAAACTGTTAATTCCCCTAGTTAGTACGACATGAAGTACATAGATAACCTCGTTCAAGCAGTGTCCAATTCAAAATGGTTGTAAGCCGATTCCCTGCGAGTTTCCCTTTACCAATTTGTTTTTAAATTTTACGGATGTTACAACTCATCTTCCAACTGATTGTATAAACAGACAATTTATATAGAGGGTTCTATTCATCAAAATATTGTTATGATATCACACGACTTCGTATTTTTAAAATGATGTTGTTATAGGTATGGACCGATCATATCCTTATTCACCCGAACTACGCTTGGAAAAAGTGGTATTATTACTTGGGTACAAAATGATTCATTCATCTTGCCGACACATTTGAGTGAGGGTATTTTCCACCCAATATCGTAATCTGACATTCTGTATCAAACAAAACCATTACACATTTTCGCAAGCAATATTCAGTTAGACAACAAATTCCTCTTACAGTTTTCCACAAAAAATCTCAAATCAATCATCATCATTGCCTGTGCCAGATTATTATACCCCCCGCAACAAGTTGTCTGTCCGTCCGTCCGTCCGTCCGTCCGTCTGTAGACGCAATGGTTTCCGGGCTCTAAAGCATTATCCTTTCCACCTACCGTCACCATATCATATATATGGACTACCCATGGGATGAAGATGTTCCCTATCGATTTTGGGGTCAAAAGGTCAAAGGTCAAGCGCACTGGACATCGAAGTAGCAATATGGTTTCCGGGCTCTAAAGTGTTATCCTTTCCACCTACAGTCACCATATCATACATATGGACTACCCATGGGATGAAGATGTTCCCTATCGATTTTGGGGTCAAAAGGTCAAAGGTCAAGCGCACTGGACATCGAAGTAGCAATATGGTTTCCGGGCTCTAAAGTGTTATCCTTTCCACCTACAGTCACCATATCATACATATGGACTACCCATGGGATGAAGATGTTCCCTATCGATTTTGGGGTCAAAAGGTCAAAGGTACTGAACATCGAAGAAGCAATATGGTTTCCGGGCTCTAAAGCGTTATCCTTTCCGCCTACAGTCACCATATCATACATATGGACTACCCATGGGATGAAGATGTTCCCTATCGATTTTGGGGTCAAAAAGTCAAAGGTCACGCGCACGGGATATCGAAGTAGCAATATGGTTCGGTTTGTCATGTCATTTGTTTTTTACACTCAGAAAAGAGGTAGTTTATACCTATTACCAACACCCTTTGGGAGATTGGGGTAAGCGGGGGGTATTCTTAGTGAGCATTGCTCACAGTACCTCTTGTTTCATAAACATATAATACTTTCTTCCTCTAACCACTGGTATAAAACAGAGTACATTTCAAAAGTATATTTTTCGATAACGTTTTAAATACGCTGAATTTCAATCAAAGGTAATCAAGCGAACTATCTTAAAATATTCGGACATATAAGATTAAGAAGTAGAATTAATACACATAAATTTTGTAATAGCGTTCTGATATTTTACATGCAGTTTGAAATAAGGTTGAAAATCTATGACACTCTCCCATCATAACAGCTCAAGTTTGGAGAAACCTGACGTCATTTTTCACGATGACATCATATATTGGTAGCTCAGAGAAATAAAGGCATAAAGTGCACTGTGATATTCTATGTGAAGCCTTAAACTACCTGCTTTCAAACTTATAACGGAGGGATATCTCCGGTTACTGAGTCTGGAATTTCACATGACCAAGAATCCGTTGAAATGAAAGACCTAAGCTTTGGTAACTACCAAGATTATATAATGTTGTTTCACATTTGATATCGACCAACTGCGGGCGACCGGGTTCGACTCAAGTGCAAGATGAAGATAACGAACAGTGATCAATATCATAACTCCTATAAGCAATACAAAATAGATAGTTGGCCAAACACGGACCCCTGGACATACCAGAGGTGGGATTAGGTGCCTAGGAGGAGTAAGCATCCCCTGTTGACCGGTCACACCCGCCGTGAGCCCTATATCCTGATCAGGTGAACGAAGTTATCCGCAGTCAAAATCAGTGTGCCAAGTATTTAATCTCCGGAAGATCCAAAAATAGTCCATCATTTGATTGAAATGTTGTTTTTGAAAACATTTTTTAAAATTTAGTTTCAATGTTGATCTATACATTTAGGGTTAAAATCAATTTATCGGTCTTTTGGAATTGTTTAACATAGTATGTTGTTTATTTACTGTTAATTTGCTCATGAGTTACATTGGATAACCCGGTTTAACAATGCATGCTTTATTATCAAATGAAATTTGTTCTTTACTAATTACCCCGAGAATGACAGTTAAATACCAAGAAAGGGGAAAATAACGAGCAGTGATCAATCTCCTAGCTCCTATAAGCAATATAAAATAGATAGTTGGGAAAACACGGGTCTCTGGATATACTAGAGGTGGGATCAGGATCAATAATAATAAATTAATGTATCTATGGTTACTGTTGATACACACGTAAGTTAATGAATCACAAATATGATTGATATTATCACACAGAAAAAAGTCCAATGTATGAATTTTCATGATGTTTTCAGCATTCTTTTATTTCAAACTCCAATATTTAGTCACAAAAATCAAGTTTTAGTGTTTGTTCATTTTTTCAAAAATAATTTTGTTATCGCTGTTCTAATATTTTTTTGGCTTTAAAGTCCAAATCTTAATCCAATTTATATTCAGAATTCCTCAAAATCATGTTTTAGTTTAAAGCATACATTTATTTAATATGCCAGCCAATGGAACGACTGAATATGAAGTAAAGATTACGAATAGATCCTACACAGATTACATAATTAAACAGACACTTGGGCACAACAGAGGTGGAATCAGGTGCCTAGGAGGAGTAATGTAAAACTTATACGGTGCCAATTTTGATGCACCAGATGCGCATTTCGACATGCGATGTATCTTTAGTGATGTTCAGAAAGCATCCCCTCCTTACCGTACACATCCTTTGTGAGTCATACATCTTGGTCAAATGAACGGAGTAATCTTTAGTGAAAGTTAGAAAGAACGACCGAAGAGTTGGTGTAACACACACCAGAAACCTTTCGACCCAGTGATAGGTGGTACATGTATGTGCAAAATTAGATCATCATAACGACATTATAATGCTGACTTTATATGAGACATCAATGTATTTGTCAGTAACCTGCCTCAATTTAAAAGTTGATCATACACAGAAAATGCTTTTTCGTATCGAATCAGTTGGGAAACAGACATGAATGCTGCCACACAAATATAGGTACCTGGTGATGGTTAAAGAGCAAGGTACATTAAGGCCCAAATTTCGCCACAAAATTAGGATAAATTTAAAATGTGGTTTCACTTGGTTTAATCATTATGATTATACACTAGGGCATTGGCCCTGATGATACATGTGGAAATTAGTGACGTAATATGTTCTGTGACGTCATTTTCCTTATCTCCGATTGACATTATTTACCGAAATCGCCGAAATCAGCCGTTTTTTTATGCCTTTGAATCCATTTTTAAGATCGAGCACATGCAACAACCACAAAGATGTTTTGTGTACAAATTAATCATGTTGAAAGTCAGTAAATAGCAAAATTTCGACTTGGTTGATAAATGAGCAGACTATTAAATTTAACGTTTAACCATTTCCCGCGTTCATCTGTAATACAAATTTCAACGTTGATGGTGTTCATATATACAAATTTGATGAATATATAACATCCATATGTACAGCATACTAAATTTTATAAGACTCTACGTAGTTTGCATTGAAGAAGATAGTGTGTAATCAGAGAATTGGAATCTTCGACACAGATATTTCCGATTCCAATTTTACTCGTTTTATGTTTGATATAGATAGGCAATGATATCAACGCAATTAATGTAACACATGGTAAAGTTCAATCACATATTCTTCTTTATCATAGATAGTTTATGATATGAATTATCCCTCTAAATTGGTGTGCATATACTGTGGCGGCTACAATGCGTATCTAAATACATGTCTAAATACGCCTTGTCAGTCATAATATTCTAACGTACATGTAGGCTAATTATAACTTATTGGGTATGTTGCATGTGTAATTTCAAATGCTATTCTAATATTGTATTAAGCCATATGTCAGACACATCTAATGATAAATAATCATAAGGGGGGGGGGGGGGTAAATCAAAATTCGCATATAAAATTTATGGGAAAACTACATTCTCAAAACAAAAGAATGTGTGGGCCAAATTTTCCTGTTGCTACGTCGCTGTAATAATTATTTGTTTATAGAACCACCTTACATTTGTCGATAACTGACGCACGTGTTCTGTGACATAGTCTTATTTAAAAATACATGATAGCTAGTCATTGGTTACTATTTTCATCATTAAATCGTGGAACTGGTGTTGAAGTATTAGAACGCGATTGTTACACATAAGGAGAACTTTCTTTTCCTGCATTTACACTCTAACCATTCCACTCACCGTCGGTCACTTAGCATTTAGTGGCATGTGCACAAAACATCGCTTAATGACTAATCCGAACCTCCACTCTAGATCCGCGCATGATTCGGATATAGTGACTATATCCGAATCATGCACGGATCTAGAGTGGAGGTCCGGATATCCCCTCCCCTCTGGAATTAAAGTTGCATGTAATGTGTGCGTAAAGCAATGACGACTAAACTAAATTAGATCACAATATTATCATGAAATCATTTGTATAAAACTTCAACGATTGTTTGAAATCCTTTTCCCAATCTACATAATTACCGGTGATTAATTCTTGGCTTTTTTCAATTTCACTAGAAATCTATGTGGAAATATAATGCAAGTTCTCAACAAAGCACAGGAATTTGGATACAACAATAATATATTAATTTCAGCAAAACATTATATTTTGTAGGATTAAAGTTTGAACACTTGATATTTTCTTTGTTTAAACTTCAAATAATTCAAATAGCCGATGTTATAGAAATAAAGTAAAACTATTGATCAATTGTTCAATGTGTTGTAATCGTACACTATCATTATTTGGAGACGGTAGTGAAATGAAGAATTTTCGCTGCATTTAACATTGTAGATAGATGAAGTACATCAGTCGCGTGTCATTTACTACAAAAGAAAATTGCATATTCCCAGATTCATGGAAATCGTGCAGCATGCTGAAAGTACCCTGAAGAGGTGTCTGACAAAATCAAGTGACGAAGCCCTTGTACACAACTATGGCTTCGAAAAACATGTACTGGTCATGGTCACGGTGTGATGATATCGTGGCACTTATGTACGATGATGAATATCTAATATGAATTTAAGATCGAATGAAACTTAATTGGCTGTTTTATAATAATTTAATTATTCACATATTGTTAAGTATAACATTTTCTACAATTTTACGTTCTGTAGTAATTTTCTTGAGATCGACAAGGTGAACAACGTGAACAAGCATATGATATGTCTCCGAGTGAAACATTACTTAACCGCCGAGTTTCACCTGAAAAAAAAAACTATTTGGTAAACAATGCGCACCCCTTTCTCACACCAAAAATCCTTGAAAAAAAGTACATATCTTATTCGACAAAATACGGTACTATGCTACACATCGACGTATTCTTCATGATATTCAAGCATAAATATGATGGTTTGATGAGAGAATCATGAAAAAAGAGGCTAGATTTGGTCATCAAATTTTCATTTATTTGTCTCAAATGAACAATTTGCATCTAGATTTTGAATTTTTTTCCCGGTCCCCCACCCTCTTTAAAAGGGGACAAGCCCCTCCCACACTCTTCCCCTTGTCGCATCGCGAATCGGCCGTCTACTTTCAGCAGCCGGACTAGTAAAAAATCAGCAGGACTAGTAAATTATAGATTCTAGTAGTCCTTTTCACTAGTATAGTGAACAAACTTAGTGTCAAAAACTGATTAGATCTTACACCTTTCATTATTTTGACAATTGCTGGAAAATATAAATACCTTTGACTGACGGTAATATATATGCTGATGCACTGTCATAGTGATTGACTTTGGTACTGTTAATATACAATCTCTGCTTCATTCATCATTAGAAACTGGCCGAAAAGGAATTGTTGAATTATTTATTAGACAGGGAAACCAAGGTTATTTTCATGATGTTTCCGACTAAATCGGCATGTAGCAAAGGGTAGAGGGGGGGGGGGGGGTGTCATAATATACGATCCTCTCCCATGCGGTCTTCGGACGTGGTTTGAGACAATGAATATGATTTATGATTCAAACTTGTTTTCCTTTGCGTAAATACTAATGCGTTGAAAGATTTGTTATATAAAGATAATTGTCAGTAGCATGTGTATTTTCTTCAAATAATGAGTGTAAATAGATGCAAGTGTATATGCTAAAACATTGAGGATAATACCGACAAGATTATTTTTTGTTAGGCTTTTCATGGTGTCAGTGTCATCTCTCGTGTAGAACTTATCACATTGTTTGTAAATCTTATCACATCCTATAAGGTTCACATTCGGTCCCATTGTCGTGTGTTGAATTTAAAAAAAAATTGAATTGCAAAGACACAGAACGGTATATTTCAATAGCAGTGTTGTTTTTGACATTTCTTCAGCGCGAATTAGCTACTGACGGAGTGACAGATTTGTCTACTGAGTCCGTGTCATTTTAGGAGATTAAATGAGCATTACGTCGTATTTATCTTCATAACCAGAATACATTGATTTTTACATGTGCTAATTGGTATTCTCAATAATTAACACATTTGAAAAAAGAAATTAAATATACCTAAATCATCAAGCTAGTTCATCATTTAACAGAGACTTGGCAATCCCTAGAAAATATAAGGATGCCATATTTGGCATCTAATGCATTCAATTTGCACAATACGTTCATTATATATTCATTTCAAAATAGGTTGGTGGCAATGTAGTTTTTCTTCAAAACATTGCTTTGTCATGTGAAATTTCAATGGGATATATGTGTATATTTTTGTGCAGCAGGATACGGACATGTAAGGTACTAAAATCAATGCTAGGCGTTTGATAGATGCATTCCTGTCAAAACTGCTGGAAGCAAATGGGACTAAACATTTATTATTAATATAATTTGGAACAATTCTAGATATCTACTATTGTTGTGAGAGTAAATATTATTTCCATACAGTAGGACCAGCAGGCATGTTCACGAGGCTATCTTAGGGCTAAGCCGTGTCGTAAATATGCCTTAAGATACTACATAATCTTAAATCAGTTTCCGGAATTGTTCCCAAACTTAGGCCTCGCCATAAGTTCATCCGAACTTTAGGACAGTCCAGCCCTTGCCCTAAGGTCCTCAAAAGTTTGTTTCAAATGGCGTCAGCCATCATATTGAGGCGAAGGGTTCAAAGAAACCATGAAAAGATAGATGTATTTAAGATATTGACAGCCCACAACGATTACTTAGTTGCGAGTAAACATACAGATTTTCGTAGCTTCCCAGTAGTTTTGGACTTGGATGCCTTCTTCTTAATGTCACTAGGATAGGAAGGATAGGAATGCCACTTCTCCCTACTCTGACCCACAGTGGATGAAATAATCTCTCTCTCTCTCTCTCTCTCTCTCTCTCTCTATATATATATATATATATTAACACATATGGAATGTTCGAGTTTCCCTATGCGTTTCTTGTACTTCTTTATTTTAAGCAAGGTTTGATAGGGAGAAGTTGAACTGAATCTCTAGATTTTTATTAAGTGCAAAAAGGTCAACTACTTAAATGAAGATTGTTTAATATATATAAATATAAATATATATGATGTATACGAATATATTACCAATCAATGATTACAAGATTAAAATTCATGAAAAATTACTAAAGCCTATGAACATTCAGAAATAAATTTCATGGCTTTGTATACATTCTATGTAATAAAGGCAAAACAATTATTATGTAAATCATTCAATACAATTTTAGAATGTTGATTTTGGGGTCATTTTTATACACAGGATTTGAAATAATAGTCAATCAACACACATAACAAATTAAAATTATCAGTAAAACAATTGCCTATCATGAAGAATCTTAATTCATTCACTCACATTAATTAATTTTGGCAGATCCAGAGGAGCCCCCCCCCCCCCCCAACTTTCTCTGGGACATTTATGTAGCTGTTTAGCATTAACTAGAAATTGCCTGACTCTCTTGTAAAGTATTTCCATTTGCATTCATTAAATGACACACCAAATTCCATTTTCTGCTTGTATCAGATTCACAGGACTTGCTTTAATGCATGCTTAATCTGATGTTGAAATAGGCATTGAAAAGATATATAAAACGTATGTTCGTTTTATAATATTTCTTTTCACATATCTTCTGAATGAATTTCATGTTCTGTTTACTACAATCCAAGGTAACATTGGTTAGTGCGTGTTCCTTCGCTCAAAAAATATTTAGTGTGCTCGAAAAAAAAAAAGAACAAAGTGTACATATACACACAAGAATAACTTAAGGTAACCACGCGCTACGTACATATATGATATTCATTTAATTTAGATTAAAAAAATGCAAATGTAAATACAATGTTAAAATTGAATGAATATATATGGGTTGCTCTACAATTCTTAGATACAATTACACTAATCGTCCTTCAAATCACAGCACCCGCTGCATCGAATCATCTACAATTGATTAAAACTTTCGGAAAAAATCAATTAGAATTTTCAAATAAAAATCATAGTGCACATTTGTTTAATAAAACTTTAAGCATATGGCGACATAAATTGGATTATTTTCATATTGAGTTCATGACATAGCTTTCTTGTTCATGACGTCGCATAAAATAACGTCAAAATGGCACAACGTTATCGTAAACTATACTGTATTTACATATGTATTATATATAAGTAAAACTTTTTACGAAGACATCATAAACATTTTATGGAAGTATACACCATATGAAAGAATTTTGAGGAATATGATTTAATTTGGACGCGGGGCCAAATTTGGCCCCAAACGTATCTTGTCCTTGAAACTATCATATTTGTCATGAAGTTGCGTTGTTAGTTTGTAATAAATCATCCAAATATAAAGTAGATATGTGGAAGACAATTCTGTGTTTTACTTATACTTCACTGGGATATATCAAATGGACGTATGAATGAAAATGAGTATTGTGAAAAGATAACATGTCGTTGATATATCTAAATGTCGAATTGAATACGTTATGTGAAAAAAGCCAAAGCAAATCCATATTTGGATTTTCCAATACCAGAGTACAAACTGAATTATGTGATTATAGATGCTGACCTTTACCGGCTCTCTGAACCACCACGAGTTAAGGATGATAATCATTAATTCTTCTGAATCACGCCGTCAACGAAAGAACAGATGTTGCCAACATAAGCAACATTATTCGTCTTAAACAAGTTCAGTCTTATATTACATCCTATTCAAGTTCACGTATACACCCTGCATTTTCTACAAATACATTTATACGTCACCTATCACATACACACGTTTTAATTACAAACTTCACAGCGCCGTGATATATACCATCTGAGACAAAAACCCACTTGCGTATTATTCTTCCTCTTCCATCAGCTATTGTGCATCTGGACATATCAATGTTGATGTCTATATAGGTGAAAGTGACGAACTGAAGTTACTTATTTTAAAAGGTTCAAAATTCAGAGAGCCATAGTCTTTCAATTGTCGACAACATGTCGTCTCCTATAAAATTCTGTCAAACATTATATCAGACGATGAGATGAATATAGAACTTTAAAGCCTGTAAGAATGATAAAAAGTAGTCGTTAGGCCGTTCCTGGCACAATAAATTTGACTACGGATTACTCCGTTTACCTGATCAAGACATTTAGCTCACGGCGGGTGTGGCCGGTCGAAAGGAAATGCTTGCTCGTTCTAGGCATCTGATCTCATTTGATATCCCAAACATTAAAACGAATGAATATAAGTAGTCGGACCTATACTGCATTCTATAACTTCGCAAAAGCTCTTGCATAGATACATGTACATTACTGGATTCAGGAAATGTTCTACATTTACAAATCACCTTTATTTGCTCCTTACTTAAATGTTATATTCTGTAAAGGAGAAAATCCGGACATATTGCGCTACAGCATATATGATACGTGGTGTAAATTTATTGTTAATTATAAAGTGTTCCAGAGAACCGTCAATATATTTGAAATCAACAACTTTCTCAAAATAAACATCAAAAAGTTTAATCTTACAACACTTTACACAACCATTCCTCACGATGAATCAAAGATACCATAGACTACTGCATCTTGGATAAAATTGGAACACGAAAATATCTATATATTGCGACCAGTCATCCAAAACGTACCTCTTTAAGTATCACTTTGACTCTATGCACAAGTGCGTCGAAGTTGATATCAGGATATTTAAAATATACTGAAGTTTGGCAATGCATAGCATCTACATAGTCTTTTGGGATGAGGTCATTCCAACAATCTGTATAAAAGGATATAGGGCTCACGGCGGGTGTGATCGGTCAACAGGGGATGCTTACTCTTCCTATGCACCTTATCCCACCTCTGGTGTGTCCAGGGGTCCGTGTTTGCCCAACTATCTATTTTGTATTACTTATAGGAGTTATGAGATTGATCACTGTTCGTTATCTTCGCCTTACACTGGCTTGAAATGTGCTCATTTATTAACTGACCTATTCTTGTAATCTTTTGCGACAGTTTATTCACAAGCCTCTACATTAAAAGAAAAGCAACGTCTCTTCTTGTGGCCTTCAACTCGATATATAGACATATTAATGACGTTTGATCAATTCACAATACGCAGTTTCATTCATATATCGATTCAATATATCCCACTGAAATCATAAGAAAATATCACAGAGTCTTCAATATCTGTTCTCTATATTTCAAACTAACAGCTTGTACTCATGACAAACGGGATGTCTTCAGCTTCTCCATTGTGAACTTACTATATTTCTGTAGCTTTATTCCATGATTACCTGCATATTACATTTATTTTTTATTTTGATTCGATACTCTTTAACGCTCTATGCATGATCAATTATTGAATCGAGATGGCCTTCGCACGAAATAAAATGATGTTAAAGGGGTTTCAACGGTCTAGTTTAAAGCGTCATGTAGCAAAATCTGAAGTCATTATAACGATCTAATTTACGATTACAACCTGTCATTGGGTCAAATGCTGTTTGACGTGTGGTATAGAATTGTTTTGTCTTTATTTACATACTTATTTTAACAAACGGATTACTCTGTTTACCTGATCAAAATATAAGGCTCACGACGGGTGTAGCCGGTTAACAGAGGATGAGAATTCCTCAGGTACCTTATCATATCTCTTGTGTGTCCAGGGGTCAATGTTGGTCATTCTCCTAATTTTGTTATGTTTATAGGATTTGTGTAGATTGATCCCTGTTCGATATCTTTACTATTTGTCATGTATTGACATGAGGTTGGTGCTTTATGAAACAATATACCAACTATATTTGAATGTAGATATATGCAATCAAACTATTAAAAAAACTAGTAAGCGTAATGACCACATAGGTACAAATATGAGCAATGTCTATGTCATACGATGTTTTATCGCATTTGTCTCGCTGTATGTATAAAATGCAAAAAAAAAAAAAATTCCCACAAAAATGTATTGATGCATATTGCATTGGTCATATCATTCATCACTATACCTTGCAATTTCTTCAATGTCGTAGACATTGGAAAACTAAAGCTCCTTCTACAGGTGCATAGATTTCTTGCACAGATATTGGAGTGAAATTGAACATAATACATCATTCCAGCCGATACCCATCGCAATGTAGTCCTCATTAGTTGCGTTGTGTGGTTCCCCTCTCTTCCAGTTTGGGTTCACCAGTGCCGAACTCCAGAGGAACTGACCCCCATTGTCCCTGTCATTTCCGCCTAACCATATATCTGAAAAAGCTGTTGGAGCCATGTATACAATTAATGTAATGACAGTCTCCGTTTTCTATGGAATTTCTGTTTCTATTAGATCTAAATTATATATAAAAAAATACAACTACAAACTAGCCCAACGACTAAGCTACAAGGGCTAAGAAAAAACCCATACCGCCTTCACATTTCAATTATTGAGTGTGATATGATGCATAAAAAGTCTGTTCTCAAACAAAAGCCAAGACTGAACTGAACTAATTGACTAATCCGCTGGATACAATTGTCAACAAAGATTAACTAATCAGTAATATTAAATTGTTTATCAACTCATCATTATATTTTATTGAATGAAATTCTTACCACGCTGTAACACGCTACATGTCCAATGAGATTGGTAATGGGATTGCTATTTGACGTAAAGGATGAAGTGATATGCCTGAATGAAATAGCCCCAAAGATATTTATAAAAATAACTATCCTTGTTTCTTGTTAAAATATGCACGATTCAACGCATTAACATTTCTACTTTTATGATTTAAATGTTACACGGCGCTTGCATTCGCCACAAACGGTATATAACTCAGAGTTTATGACTGGGGTTTCCTCATTAGCTGAAATTCCCAAGGGAATTTGGCTCTCCCATACTTTTACAGTTCTGGAAACATATGGACGATATTACAGACCCTAAAGCGTGCTACTACACTTCCAAAGTGTTTCGTTTCGTTCCGTGTAAAGCGTTCACCGTTCCGTGCAGACCGTTGAGCGTTTCGTGCAAACCGTTCACCGTTCCGTGCAAATCGTATCGTGCAAGAATCATTCCGTTTAGGATCAAGCCACGCCCATAGACACGTACAGATCTTTCAAACCACGCCCTTAGAAACGTAGAGACCGTGCAAGTTATTCCGGCATGTGATGTAGGACAGGTAAACATTGTTGGGAAGTTGACCAATTATTTCAAAATGTCTCTAACATGAGCTTCCAATAGTGAAAATCTGCGAATAATAGAAATTTTATTATAAAACCACCAGGCAGAGCGAAATCTGATACCATTTTCTCACCCTTGGTAGTTTCCAGCAAGTGCAGAGACTTGTTCATATCTCTGACCTCGTTATCTTTTTATTTTTAAAAACAAAATCTTTTGTTTGTATATGGGAATAATTCATTTGTCTTGTAACATTTGTATGATAAATTTCTATTTTTAAATAATAAAAAATACGTTCATCAAAATTGTTTATCGGAACTGTCTGCACAATGCAAAGACCGACCTGTGTATAACTTGTATATTCTACGCAAATTTCAAGGTCGTTAATTTTACCACGATAGAGGTAAGCTAATCCGTGTATTTGAAATTAACATTTGTACAGAAGATGTGAAAATCGGCGGGGGCAGTTGAAATGTGACAAAAGAGGTGTGTTTATATACCGGTATTTTGTCTCTCAAAAATGAATGCAGTTTTCTATAAGTTTAAAATTGCGGCAAATCCAACAATGTAATTAAACTTGGATGTTAGATCCGCTCGCATATCTGTTGATCATTACTGTAGTTAGTCATTATTTGTTTTGTCTTTTCATTTATATGATCTATTTCTTAATCTATTTCAGTCATATTTTGATTGTTCCCTTTTTGTATTTTCCCTTCCAAGGTCGACTGGCTAATTCCACATTTATGTCTAGATGCAGCCCTCCTTCCGCCCGAGAATATGTTCCAGTCTTACGAGAATTTTAAAAATCATTTTATCTGTTGTCATACACATATGTAAAAATGAAAAATGTATAAGTTTATTCAAAATCTGTCTTTGAAAAGAGGCCTGGAAATACAACTTGCACACGTGTTTTGAAAAATAGCGATGTAGACGCGACTTTTCAATGAATTTAATAGAGCAATGAATCAATAAAGTTTGAATAATCAATATTCCATGACGATGTAATTTTTACAATATTTCTTTTATTTCAGAAATTAAAAAAAGAATTCATTAGTGTTCAGTCCAACGTGTTCATAATTTATTGATTGTCATAAGCAAAAATGAAATTTACCGCGTCGTACATGGGCAATCATTAACATTTCTTTCGCAACCTTTTTTGATATCTAGAATACTGCAATTATATTGAAACTATTTAAACCAAATAATACCGAAAAAAAATCAAAGCGTGCATACCGTTTCGTGCAGACCGTTCACAAAGCGTGCAAGCCACGCTTACAAAGTGGTCATCGTTTCCTGCAAAGCGTTTCGTGCAAACCGTTCACCGTTCCGTGCAGCGTTTCGTGCAAACCGTTCCGTGCAAGAATTGTTTCGTAGCGTTCCGTGCAAGTGGTGTAGTAATACGCTTCAGGTTCTGTAGGTACAGATAAATCATTGAGGCTATGTTTGTATAATATAAAAAACTTTTAAATTTTGTATGGCTTTAAATGTAACCCACATCATTGATATTTAAAAAAAAGATAAGCAAAATATTTACTAGGGACATACTGTCCACTCAATACCTTGAGAACCCTTTGCTTGACAGACATCAAACTTTGTACACTGGTACATCTTCAGGAGCAGATGACACCTATTGATTTTGAGGTAACATAGTCAAAGGTCAAGGGTCGAATTGGATATAGGAACACACTGCCCGCTCAATATCTTGAGAACCCTTTGCTTGACAGACATCAAACTTGGTACACTGGTACATCTTAAGGAGAAAATGACCCCCTAGTTTGAGGTCACATGGTCAAATGTCAAGGGTCAAACTGGACATGGAAATATAATGTCTGCTCAATATTTTGAGAACCCTTTGCTTGACAGACATCAAACTTGGTACACTGGTACATAATCTGGTGAAGATGATCCCTAATGATTTTGAGGTTACATGATCAAAGGTCAAGGGTAAAACTGGACATAGGAATATACTGTCCGCTCAATATCTTAAGAACCCTTTGCTTGACATTAAATTTTATACATTGGTACATCTTGATTTTGAGGTCACATGATCTAAGGTTAATGGTTAAATCTGACATAGTAATACACTGTGTCCTAACACTCGGTATAAAACACATCTGACAGCATTTGACCCAATGATAGGTTGTATTGACGAACTATATCCATAGAATTTGCAAAATGCTGACTTCAATCGAGAGTGCTGCAACCCTTGTACCTTTAACTTGTTTGTCAGTAGCTTGTCTCGATTTAAAAACTGACCATACGCAGAACAACCTCTTGTGTATCGAATCAGTTGAGATATATAAACACGATATGCAGGTGATAATGGAATATTGCTACATGAATATGGGAAGCTGACGATGGAGAAGCTGAGATCATCCCGCTGGTAATACAGTTGAGTTCTCAGTTTGCCGTCAATGTCTACTTTCAATACAATATCTAAGTATGAAGCAGAAGTGGACGCCTCTATGGTGTCTTTTGTTTCGAGCTCACAGGGATATATCGAATCGGTATATGAATGGAAGTTATTATTATTAAGAGACAAAACGTTGTCGATATATCTAAATGTCGAATTTTGTGCTGGGACAGCACGACATTTTTTCTTCTCACGTAGAAGTTTTTGAATAAATTCTGCTTCATATAAATATAGAAACAGGTCAACTAACAAAGGAACGCAATTGGTGTCAATGGGAAGTACAACAGACTGTTGGAAGACCTGATCACCAAAGACCACTACGATATTTTCAATGAGGAATTTTTTCAACTTCAGAGTACGTGTACGTGGAATCAGAATGGTGTTTAACACAGTACTTGTTAGATGACTGATCACTAGATATGAATATTTCCTTTTTCCATTTTTGTTGAGGAAGTAATAAAGTATATGTCACAAAATTCTATGCGTAAAACTTACTGATATTTCTTATCCAGGTTTCTTCATCCGGGCTTCTGACATCAAGAAGATGACTACCAAGATAATGGCAATGATCCTAAAGTGATTCAACCCAATATCATCATCGTCATTTCGTATATCATATCATTGTCATGTTACAGAACATGAATAATCACTGCGAATATTGCAAAGTGTGAAAATGTATCAAAATATTTTAAGGTAGCACCATCATCATATGACTCATCAATATGAAAGGTGACGATAACAAACTATAATCTTTCTCATAACTCCTATAAGGAATATAAAATAAAGAGTTTGGCAAACACAGACCCCTGGATACACCATGGGGGGGGGGGTCAGGTGTCTAGGAGTAGTACGCATCCGCTGTCAACCGGACACACCCGCCATGAGTCCAATATCTTGATCAGGTAAACGGAGTTTATACTAATATATTGCTATCATAATCGAGATATTAATATTTCCGTGTTGTTATAATTTGCTTAATTAAAGGTCACTGTTCACATGATCGAGTTGTATTAAGTCATAATGGTGACCGTTGTTACTTTACAAGCTACGACACTGCAGGATACAAAACCACGTTACGTTTCGTATCAGACTTTAACGTTACACAAATCGTAACAATTCAATTATCTCCGGAACAGCACAAAAACGTCATACATATATCGACGCCAACAGTTTGTTGTTATGTGTACAGCAATGTGACTTTGATGTCACATCCATATTTTTACTATATAAAAGACGAGCTCCGTAGGCTAAAACAATTTCACAAGGATTCTGTTTTAACTTGTTGATATTCAGGTAACACGAGTAATTCGTATTCCCATGACGTATTAAACCCACTGCAATATAAATGTTGGCTTTTTTTAATCCCTTGACGAGTTCGATCAGAAAACAAGATAAATGTGTCTATAACAATAGTAAAAACGGGGTTTACATAGCAAACTTTGACGTTCTATTTATCATGAATTTGACTCACCCACAAATTATCAAAAATGCCCAAACAATACTGAAAAAAGTGGTTAGTCCACATGCTTCTTGGGAATTTCAAACTGAAATTATTAATTTCAGAGAAAGTTCAACAGATCAATGGAAATAATTTCCCCTGGTTTTCAGGGACGGTAATTCTTGGACATGTTTGTATTGAGAGATCCCTTTACTACGATTTTACGAAGTACATTGTATAAGGAAAATGCACGCAATTTATTTCTTTTCCTTATTGTTTTTATCATACTTGATATTTTCGCTTCCGTGTTGTTATCATGTTCGCGATATTAATAATACCATGCTGTTATCATACTCATACCTTTTATAAACTCGTGTTGTTACGTCATTCATGCTGATGATATCAATGCTCTCGTGTTGGGATTATTTTATCGTGCTGTTATCATACTCACGTGTGCAGCTTGCCACGTCAAATTATCTCCATTTAAAAAGTAACAATGTCCATTGAAAGGCAGCCATGGCTCCTCGCAGGCTAACACATTTTAAAGCAATTGCTTAATAACAGGATCATCCACAAGAATTTGCATATGACAAAATATGTTTATATGTTTAGCTTTTCTACATGCTTAAAGGCACGCCAACGTATTTTTGGCATTCACAACCTCATATTTGGTCATATACTGTCTGATGTGTTTCATATAATAATAAATAATAAAAATACACTTATATAGCGCCTTATCTAAAAATACAAAAAGCGCTGTACAACATACTAAAATTTACAATTGATAATTGTAATTATCAATTGTTAGGCCGTTCTTTCCACACTGATCTTGACTATGGATAACTCCGTTTACCTGACCAAGATATGGGGCTCACGGTTGATGTGATCGGTCCACAGGGGATGCTTACTCTTCCTAGGCACCTGATCCCATCTATATATCCAGGAGTCTGTGTTTGCCCATTTGCTCTCTATTTTGTATTGCTTTAAGGAGTTATGAGATTGACCACTGTTATATTCACGTTCCAATGCCCTGCTACACTGTAGTTTGTTGGTATAAATTCCGGTAACCTTGTGAATCGTTTAGCAATCGGAATACCTGGGATCTAGTAATGATTCTAGTGCAGCAACAAACTTAACACGCGGTATCATGTAAAAGTAAACATCCCTTGTTTGCCAGTCACATTCCTATTAGCCATAAATCTTGATAAAAGAAAATGTAAAGATAACGAACAGCGATCAATCATATTTCTTATGAGGAATACAAAATTAAAACAATGTCAAACACAGACCCTGGGCATACCAGAGGTAGGATAAAGTGCCTAAGAGGTAGACGGAGAAATACATAGTCAAAATCTACGTAAAACAGACGAACAATTGTATGAAACACGTCATACATCAGTTGCGAGCCGTAAACGAGTTTTACGTACTCCTCTTAGACACCTGATTCCACCTCTTGAATGTCCAGGGGTCCGTGCTTTCCCTAGAGGACTAAATGAAAGATGAAGATAACGAACAGTGATCAATCTCATAACTCCTACAAACAATACAAAATAGATAGCTGGGCAAACACGGACAAATACTTATTTTATTTCCAGAACTCATTGGTGTTATTCTAGTACAATCAAATAAAATGGGATATCCTATAAGAGATTGATCATTGTTCATCATCTTCACTTTGATTTTTTCATCTTAATTACAATAGAAAACAAAACTGTACTTACAAGTTACTACTTTAAAATATTCGTTACGAATTCTAAAATTAGTTTTTTTTATGATACTAATGAAATATTAGGCTTTAAAGGGACTGATTCACCATTTTCCACAAAATTTTCTTTTTCACTTTTAATGATCAAAATCTACTGTCTAATGTGTTTAAAAGATTTCACATAAAAATTAAGATTATACATTATCACAGAAGCTCATTTTAAAGAGTTTATTATTTGTTTAGTAAAGATTGCGGTATGTTACTGTTTACGAAATTTTCAAAAGAAATGGAGATCGATCTAAATTTATCATTTCTTTCACATTTCAAGCATTTTGGGGTAAAATATGTCATCTAAAAGTTAAAATTTGTGATTATGCAAAATTAAATTGCTTTATATTACAAAATCAATATTTCACTTGTTTGTTTGTATCCATAAAAAAAAAAAACTCGAGTCTTTGTTTAAATAACACACAGATTTAAAGTTAAAATATTGCATTTATTCTTGCATTCAGAAGGTCAAAATTTTGGTTGTCAACATTAAATGAGTTATATTTCTAATTTTTAACATCGAAAATGAAAAATGTTTTTATCAAAAATCGTGAACCAGTCCCTTTAAAGTGTTCACTACTCTAGGACTAATAATCGTTATCACTTTTCAAGAGATCGAAGTACGTGTTCAATTTCATTAGATTATGGATAGTAATTTCTACAACATCAGAAGACGTTTGATGCGTTTTATATATGCAGAACAAGATATGTCTTTAAGTAATATGTCGTGTCATTCAGTTTTGTGGATTCCTTGGGTTTTTGCTCCCAATATCGGTTGTAGACATATTTGTAATTGACTTTAAATTATCTATTCAGCAAAATATAAGCAAATTATCAATAACGAAAAGCTTGTTTGTACATTCCATTCAGATATATTTTAGACGTCACCGGTAAAAATGATAGCACCTGGTCACTTCCATCACACCTCAGTACAAGTATTTCATTCTCTCTTTTATTTACTAAATTGATTTTGCCTACCGATATCCGAAAGATCATTCTAAGCGCAGAAAAAAAAAACCGAAATAGAATGCAAAGTATATTTCTATAAGTCATATGAATTGCACCTTTTTTGTCAAAAGAAGATGTGTTTGTGATTATTAATGGTACCAAAAGAAATGTATTCTCACAAGGAATATACGTGGGAAATATGAATACCTTACCACTAAACATTAAAAAATATGACCAAGGTTAAAGTTGTCTAAAAGTAGGTCAAGGTCATGGGGTAAATCAAAGTACTGAAGGTACTGAAACGAGGTGACGTTTGGCAGTGACTTCAGCTTGTCTTTGGACATGTCTTTGGACAAGAGGCATCATTTCTACATTTGCCATTGAAACTACATACAATTCAAAAGCTGCACCCTCTTCACGCCCAAAGAGCTTTCTCAAAAGAGCTTGTAAATTTGAAAAAACACTGACTGTCAACAAAACAGAGCAACCGTCTGCCTTAACATTTGCGTTTGCATCACGTGCATGTGGATCGAAAACATGGAACAGATTGCCTGAGCAGAATACAGCAACAGAACTGCCATTGCATATAAATATACCTCCATCTTTGGTATTTGCAAAGCATAAATTCAGTGCTGTAGCAAGAGAGAGGAAAGGGTCGTTATCTTTAAAAGTGGATTGTATTTCCCCTGCATAAACTGGTAAAGCAGACACATGAAGCAACTGATTTTGAATGCAAACATTTTTGGGCAAGTCCTCTGGGTTAAGATGTTCATGTGGACAGACCTGTCTTGCATGCTTGTATAAAACGTCACCTTTTTCGAGAACAAAATGAATATCATTCGCATCCCAATCTCCAAACAATTTTTGGTTAACTGCATTAAATGCAATGCACACAAGTGAATTTGCTACACATTGTTTACCTCTGCTATATTCTGAGAAAGTTTCTGACCCTTGATGAAAGTTGGCTGACACGCATTTCAAAATTATGGGATCTTTTCTTACATTGTGACTTTTTCTTTTTTTGACAGATTTTGGGCTCTCCCTTTGATGACTATCAAAATCATGATTTTTTCTTTTTTTGCTACCCTTCATATCTGATGACGACAACAACTGTCAACTCTTGAGATAATTCATTCAACTCTTGAGATAAATCATATTTCGTGACAAAGAAATGTAAACTTGATTTCCAATATATTACTTCCAATGGAGTTATTTTCTTGAATAACAAATATATTCACAAAAACATGTTCATTTATATTTCTTAATCAATGTTTACAGTTATCTGACTTGACCATGAAAGAGCGCGGGAAATGGCGCTCGGACCTTTCGATCGAAGATTACATGTTTACACCCAGATTTAGTATTAAAATCTCAAAAAATGCGTCCAAAAGAAATATTTTGGTAAAATTGTACGAAATTAACACATTGGGTTTCAGATAATTACCTTGAGTTAATGCGTTGGCAAGAATATATCAGTTCTCTCAGGCAAGACGTTTTCTCCTTGTTGATAAACAGGATAGCGTGGCGCGTATGGATACAGAGAAATAGTGCAGAGTTTAATATTAAAATTCTAATTACACACAATTTCTGCTTGATAAATACAACAGATCACATACAAGGAAGACTTCTTCAATCTGACATAAAACAGAATTTATATATAACAGTTTAATAAAAATGGAACATAGTATCAATGTGAACTATTTTTTGATAGGCGATAAATCGGCTAATTAACATAATTTTCAGCTGTCTCAGCTGTTTACCCAGAATTCCTAGAGAAAAATAGACCATGTTTTTCCCGTCTATATGTGAAAATGCGAATGAATACAGAAGCAATGCAAATCGTTTCCTACAGTCCAATTCTGTTTTTCTAAGATCGTGGAATAAAATGGTGGCAAACGACAAATAATTTTGATCTTGTTTACAAACCTAAACACTAATTCGCGATTCCTTTTGATGTGTGGACTTTGTTTCATATCGAAGGGATAAAAATTGCGATTTAATAAATTCTTATTTAACTCGCTTATCGTAGAGGGTAAACATATGGATCCTATATCAATCTCAAAGTGAATTGTGACAGCTTTTACGTTGCATTAGCATATGTGACAACAAATTTCTTATATTAATAATCAAAGTGATTTCGCAAATGGTAGTGATTAAAATAGGGCGCCATTGAAGCTGGGGTCTGACATACGAGGCTGACTTACGTCACCTCGAAAAATGGTACCAAACGAGAAATGCTTTGTTAAAAGTATGAAAACCCTTACACTAGCCGTTCAAAAGTTCTGACCAAGGTTAAACTTTTCATTGGCAAACAAAAGGACATACAATACGTACATGTATACAGCTTTACCCCAAATCTCCGAATACAATACATGGAAACTCTACCATTATCGTGTCCTTCATTATCTCTCCATTCTGTATCAAGGCCCATCACTTTTACTTCTGATTTAGAGCCCATTGCATAGGAACAGTCACTATAGGTTTAGCAGTGCGTCGGGATAAAGATGTGAATCCAGGCCTCTAACTGTGAAAACACTAGGCTGCCACTAAGTATAGGCAACGCTTTATAGGATCTCGTTATCTAATATTTCAAAGTTACCATATCATTGTTCTGTGTCCGGGTAACGCATAGGTAGCACTCTCGAGATCTCCCCGTAATCGGGAGTTGTTGTACGTGAGAGGGTATGGCAGTCGCCCATTCGGACACGTGGGTTTCCTCCGGATTCTCTGGTTCCCTCGCACATAAATGGTCCCCTAGTGCAAACATATGTGCATCAAAGGACCCCATTGGAAATAAGCTTTCCAGTTTTCATGAGTTATCCTTGGTATTTATGTATGTATGTTTGTATGTATGTATATAACGAATAAACATTTATGTATTCTAAATGTATGCATTTTCCAAGTAAATTGAATTACATCGCTCTAAGCGTCAAGCATAGACCGAAATTTTGCAGTCCTTCATCGGCTATAGTGACGCTTTCAGATGAAAAATTCTCAAGCGGGACGTTAAACTATATACAACCAACTAACTAACTCAAACCTCCTTTACAGATATTCCACGGATATGCGAAAGTGATCTCTTTCATATTAGTATGGTTAACATTATATAAATGTAGTATGTGATCATCTTTCTCTCTTATTTATTGCTGTAAAGGAAAAGAAATGTACCAGCTTCCTGTAATTGTGAAATATTCTCATTCACCATCAGTGATATTGCCGTTTTTGTTGTCCACAGTAAGGTAACACTTGAGCAATTTGCATTTCGTTTGCTCCCTGTTGTACAAAACTCCCACACAAGTGGGCCGGTCATGGTGGCAGTTTAGACAGCACCGGATGTTAGCAAGTCCTGTAAAGGATTTAATATAGAAATATTCATCATTTGCAGCTATCCCATCATACTTCTTGTCTCTTTCAAATGACGTCCAACGGAAAAGGTGAAAAGCTGTGAGCTGTGAGATGCTTCACTTCGATAATTGCCCAAACCGCAAAAATACAAAATGACTGCGACCCGATATCAAGCATGTTGAACTGTATGTTAAAACTTATACGGTACCAATTTTGATGCATCAGATGTGCATTTCGACAAATAATGTCTCTTCAGTGATGCTCAACCGAAATGTTTGAAATCCGAAATAACAATGAAGTTTCAGAGCTATTATAGCCATATGTAACAAATTAGATTAAATTAACTCTTTTATATGTTAAAAAACAACCATTTACAAAATATAACTTCTTCAGCTATAATGTTATTTAGTACATACACTTTTTTTTATCGATTCGAAAATGAGAATTTACGTACATTAGATGCATTATTTATTTAGCGTCAATTTTTGTGTATCTTGATATCTTGTAATCAAAGGGAATCGTATTATATGTTTTCTTTATATATTTTTATTTATGTCCCATTCGATATTTTTCACTCGATAAAATTAAGACAATGACCTGTGATCAATCTCATAAATTATACAAAGAGTGAAACTATTAGGACAAGCACGGACCCCTGCACACAGAATAGAAGAGATCAGATGCTTAGGAAAAAGTAATCATCCCTGTTGAGAGGCCACATCCGCCATAAGATCAATATTTTGAAGTGTAAATCGATCAATCTGTAGTCAAAATCAGTGTGTTAAAAACGACCTTACAATTGGTATTCAATCTAACGACAGGTTATTTTTTGCAAACTATATCATTATAACGATAATATATTATGCGATATGCTGAGTTTAAACGAGACAGTTGAAATTCGTCTTACATCAACTGATTTGGCAGTGCCCGGCCTCGATTTGAAAACAGAGCATCCGCTGAACAAACGTATCGAATCAGTCTATCAAACATAAACTCCACATGCAGGTGATAATAGAATATTGCTACACGAATATGAAAAGTTGACAATAAAATTGAGTTTTAGTTTGCTGTAAACATCTAATGTTCAATGACATATCTAAAAATGAAGCAGATGTGGAAGACTTTATGGTGTTTTGCATTGAAATATAAATATCTTTAAAATTATTATTCTTAAGAACCACTAGACCAGAGAAAAATACATTTACATGAAAGCTTCCTGATATAGTGTAGATTGAAGTTTGTTAACACCATAGGGACTATGATTTTTCTTTTGATTTAAAACAACCCTCTCTAGAAAATGTTATTCCTAAATGTTGAAATTCATCAACTACAGACAATCGTTCATCATAAAAGTTGATCATTACAATTCTCGCAAAAATTGGGTGAGGCCACAATAGGGGATCATAGTTTTACATACAAATGTATTGTGGGAATTGTTAAAAAAAACATTCTCAAGAACCCTGTGCCAGAAAAATTTACATTTACGTGAAAGCTTCCTGACATACATATATGAGATTGATCACTGTTTGTTATCTTCGCCTTTCTTAGTGTAGCTTGAAGTTTGCTAAAACCATGCCCCCCGGGAGCAGGGTGGGGCCACGATAGGGGATCAAACTTTTACATACAAATATATGGGGGACATTTTTCAAATTCATCTTCCTTAGAACCACCGGGCCAGGAATATTCAAATTTACATGGCATCTCTCTGGCATAATGATTGATTGATTGAATAATGTTTTTACGTCCCTATCGAGAATAACTGGCATAATGAAGATTCACGTTTGTAAGAAATCATGGCTCCCTCGGGTAGGGTTGGTCCACAATAGGGGGTCAAAATTTAACATATGAGTATAAAGGGAAAATGTTAAATCTTCTTTCCAAAAGCCACAGGGTCAGAAAAGAAATTCGCACAAAATTTCGTGACATAGAGTAGATCCAAGTTTGTATAAGTCAAAGTACCCAGGGGAAGAGCGGGGCCTCAATAGGGGTTCAAAGTGTGATATATAGTAAACACTCTTTTAAAATATCTCTTGAACTATTTAATCTAGGGCTTTCATACTTTGTAAAATTATTTTTTATGGAAACAACTTTCATGCTATGCAATAATGTTTGAGCTTTTGACCTTGGAGTTTGTCATACTTTTAATAAAAATCGTATCTAGTCAATATATCTTGAAAGTAAATCTTTCATATTTTGTATGTATATTTCATCTGGCAAGACAGTTCATTTCATATCATGACCCTCGACTTTGTGACCTTGAAACTCGGAAATTGACCAAGGTTTAGAAATCATAACCTATGAAATATATTCGAAATTATTTTAAGTGGGGCTTTCATTTTTTTTTTTTTTATATATTCTTTATGGCAAGATGTAATCTTTCAATGGTATCATTTTCTTCATAACCCGATACCTCTGCTCCATACGTCACGATGAGAACAATTATTGAATCAAAGGATTGCAGTGATATGTTTAAAGGTAAACATAATTTTCTAGATTTGCGTAGTACATAAAACACGGCCCTCTTTGCTTGTTGAACAAGTCTATCTTCTTTTGATTTAAAACAACCCTCTCTAGAAAATGTTATTCCTAAATGTTGAAATTCATCAACTACAGACAATCGTTCATCATAAAAGTTCATCATTACAATTCTCGCAAAAAATTACAACTTTGGTTTCCCTTCATTGACCCCCAAATTCTAAGTCTGCCAATACAAGAACATTCCATTAAAAGGGATATCGTTCTTTTGCAGTGTCATCAACATATAACAATATGTATAACTTAAGATATATTTCAATTTCCTAATCATCATTTTCTAAATCTGTATTATTACAAATGTCAGTGAGACCATTACATTGATGTCGCATAAAATCAACCATATCTTTTACAGATATGGAAAACAATAGGGGTAATAGATTTTCACTCTGTTTAACTCCTATGTTTGAAGTGAACAAAAATAGGATCATCTCTAACAAGACTTAACATTCTTATACAGGTTTTGAATAACAATGAGCATTTTGCCACTAAGGGGTGTACTTAGTAATGTTTACCATAACATAATTCTGATTACAGGGTCAAAAGTTTTACGATAATTGATAAAGGCGCAATACAGCTTTTTTTTTTCTTTCTGCTGAAGAAATATTAATATATAGATTGCCGGTTGTACTGTACCCTTTTTCTAAAACCAGGTTGTTTCTAACAAAGTAACCTTATACTTTCGAAGGAATTAAACAATCTATTACTGAGTATGCATTTAAATAACTTGCCAAAGCAAATTAATGTTGAGTACGTGTATAGTTATCTGCATCTGTACCTTTATTTTTTATAAACTGGATAGATATAATCTTAGGTAATATACTGCTTTCAAATAGAACATCAAAATTTTCAACAATGCCAGGCATAAGCTTATCAACCGAGTACTTCAAAAAGTCGTTTAACATAATTATGATCACCACCATATGCTTCATCGTTTTTATGCCCCTGAGATCAGGGGGCATACTGTTGTGGCCGACTGGAATTTTTTTTTGCAGTTTTGTTATGTTGTGAAAAATTCACGATTAATCAACGCGATTTGATGCCATAATTTGTCGTTTCATGAAAGAAAATATTTATATTTTATGATATCTAAACCAAGTGAATAACATCCAATTGTTTATTAAGAGCTGACATCATTTAACCCCTTCTCTACCGCACCGGTCAATTTGACCGGTGGCGCGTAAAAACAGGGCAACGCAAAAGGAGTGTCTCTAAATCTTTGAAACTACGGTCATAAGATATATGATCTATATATCATATTTTTGGAAATTTCCTCTATTTTTTGACTATGTAAAAATCAATAAAGTAAGTAAAGCCATTAGATTAAAAAAGCATTTAAAGTGAAGGATGGCTTCGTCTAAATATGACGCAATGCTTTTCGCAAGGTCATTTTCCCCCTCGATATGATTTTTTTTAATTTTCCTTATGAATTCAATTTTTTTTTTATATTTTTAAAAAGCATATATTCCCTGCTTTCAGAAGATATAAAATTTCTTTTTAATGCCTGGCAAAGTTATAAGAAAATAGCAATTTTTTGCACATATACGTTTCCTTACGATTTTATTTCTCAATGTTTAAACATATCGGCGTTTTACCTATATTTATATATGGAAATAGGGAAAAGTAAATACAGCCTGTAAAAGTGGAGGAAATTTCCTTTTTGATGGGCCCTTATTCGTGTTATAATTCTCGGTAGTTTGTATATTACGATAAAATGAAATTGCGACATGCTGCGCGGTTTTCTTTAAAATTAGCGACAAAACGTCGTCGAGCTATAAAAGCGATCGACGTGCGTCGCACGAAAACTATAAAATTTGTATTGTCCTTTTTTTAGTAAATTCAGTACATTTTGATACACTAAAACAATATACACATAAGTATGAAATAATCAGCCAGGTATTCTCTGCTTTTAAAAAAAAAGAAGAATCATAAAACCAATATTGGTATATAACAGTTACACAACTTACATGTAACTTCATAAAACACCTATTGAGAATGTTACATCGGCAGAGTAAATAAAAAAAAAAAGATAGATAGATAAAATACTTCAAATTCAGATATAAACGTTATATTTGTTCGGAATAGTAATAATTTTCCCCTGCCAAACAAGAAGTTCGCATATAGCCTATAGTTTTATTTTTCCGTGATCGGGATCGCGGGCCCCGCGGGGTTTTCTGAAAGTGTGCACGGGGAACACACGTGTTTCCGTTTCAACGAAAACAACACAGATTCACTGTTACAGCGAAGGCTTGTATTTTACTTCTTTAAAACGACCTGATGTCAGAAGATGCCCTGGATCTCCTGTTGCAGGATGACCCAAACGATCATGCATTCAGTATAAACATGTACATGTAAGTTGATGTAGCCACATAGGCCGACTAGAAAAAAAAATTGCAGTGTTGTTATGTTATGAAAAATTTACGATTAATCAACGCGATTTGATGCCATAATTTGTCGTTTCATGAAAGAAAATATTTATATTTTATGATATCTAAACCAAGTGAATAACATCTAATTGTTTATTAAGAGCTGACATCATTTAATCTGTCCTGGTCCGGCATTAATCCGTCTGATTAACACCACCCCCCCTTTTTCCAGAATTATCTCCTTACCCGACGCTCGAGTGTAAGAAGGGGGTGGATTTAGTGTACAATGAGAAGGGGGTTGGAGTGGTTTTAGTCAGACTGGGCATTCATGGCCGCTGGTGAGAGGGCTATTTTCCAGGATTTTTCCATGTTTATTAAAAATTATCTTTCTATGAAAAGAAAACACAATCTGCTAGGAAAACACATATTACGTCATTGTAATTATAGAATTTATTATCATAATTTGAATTATTTTCTTCATATTGTAACAGAAATATAAACGAAATGTGTGTTTGGGCCGAAATGGAGGGGGGGGGGGGGGTTACATGTACGTAACATCAATCAAAGTCTGATTATGACAGGCTAATGAAAAATCATATATAGATTTCTCTTTTATCCAAATGCATGTATTTTATATACACTGAGTAGCTTATGACCATAAATTACGTCATGTATTCCATACATGCTGGTACAACTGGTATGCTATGAGCTATGATCTTGCCTAGATTTTCTCTAATTTCGACTAAATCCACACCCCATCAGAGTACCATGCAAGGGGATTTAGACACTGTGTACCATGAAGAACCAATTCAATTCTACTTTTGTATCTGGGGTCACATACTTTCCCTCAGAGTTGCAGTATTTTCGCTGGACCCTGTAGGTTTTAACCTGAATTTCTTCAGTATCCCCCCCCCCCCATTGTATATGCTAGGCATAATGCTGACACCTACATCATGCATATCTTTTTTTTTTCATTACGAACTCTGCTACACTCGCAATGTATAATAAAATATTCCATTCATTTCCAACATATGTAGTACGCAATCCCCTACCAAATGTCACTTCAAATACAGGACATCTCTATCTTTAAATAAATTTGAGCTGTACTTAAGTGTGAAACTGTCCCTTGCTACCATGAAACTTATATTTTGCTTTGAAACATAAACCAACAATTCTTAATTGTAATTTCTTTTCATCTTTAAAAAGGGTATTGACATCCCAATATTTAGTGGGAAGTTCCCAGGTATCGTCCGCTAGTGACAGTCTGCTGGCAAATCCAGGCATGCGATGGAAGGATGCTGATCTGAAGGACACCGAGACACTTGATCCAAGAACTATGGCATTTCATTCAGAGTGTCAACCTGACATTCAGTTGGTATGACTCTTTGAGGTTGAATATAGGGTTAAATCTGTATACATTTGGTTAACAATAAATAATAATAAATAAATCCAGATAATACATTTACAAATAGAATCATGGCGTCATGATACACTGAAATGCGTTTTCTACTGCATTACTAGGTATCGCATACATACAAAAAGAGACAAAAAACGGAAAATCATTATTCTCAATCTGTTTCTAATTACAAGGTATGACAAGTTTTCTAAATGCTGACAAATAACGTAAGGTGGCCAATACTGATTTTATTTACAATTTCCTTTCAGATATGGGACCCGATTAGTCAGAGAACTGCAGATTTTATGAAGCTGTTTTTGACAGAAGATTTGGCTTTCTCCATCTGTATTGCCACCAACCATTATGCTGAGATGGTCATATCTCGAGGGAAGGATTGTCATTATGCTTCCCAAGGAAATTCGCATCCTCTCACTGAAGAGGAATTGTACAGGTATTACTAGTTTTAAAGTACCGATATTGTGACTGATTTCCAGTTTAAAACGAATAATAAAATGCATAATAAAAAGATTATCTTTACCAAAATTAATCTTGCTGTGCGTCTAACGCATTTATTAGATGTGTACTACAATTACCTCTGATCAAATTTCATAAGTAATTAAATGCATACTATTAATTTTCAGAGGGCCTTGACTATTGAAAACATTTACAGAGCCAATTGAGCATTCAAAAGCTCTGACAATACATAAGTATTTAGGGCTAAGTATTAAGAAATTCTTTTTTTTCTCCAGATTTTTGTGCATTATCTTATACATGTTTGCTGTGAAGTTCCAGTCTATAGACATATATTGGTCAATGCATGCCGCTATCAGAACAACCAAATACAGTGTATCAAGAATGATGTCTAGAAATAAGTTTTAAGAGGTTGAATATAAGAACATTTTTGTTAAATATGATGCAAGTACATTTAAATCTAGTGATTGAAAGTAAGTACTTGAACATTCGTATACGTTGAACTTGCAGAGGAAAAACGGGTAGTACTTTTTGATAACATTTGATAAGGTGCTGTTGCTTAGCAACCAAATATATTTGAATGCAAAAAATTAAATTAGTTTAGATTAACAATAAAGATCTTTGTTTTAATATTGCAATATTTATTCTATTTAGTGGAATATAATGGCAAAACGTCATATTATTAGAAAATGATGGATATGTACAATGTATATAAAGTACAAAGTTTCCATTTTATGAACTTTGACCTTAATTCTTTTCATCATATTTTTTGTTAAAAACCTTTTAAAATGATTAAGATTTATTTAAAGATTATATTTTTAAAATAATGTGATATTTACTAATCATCATTCAATGCAATTATGTTTAAATTGTGTTGAATGTATGTAGAAAGGCAAATTATGGTCAAAATTGTACTATGAGTGTTGTTACTTAGCAACCAAAAATATTTATTTGTCAATAAAATTGATTTATTTGATTGTGATGCTTTTGTAGTATTTTCAAAGGCACATCAGCTCATACATTTAGAATTTCCTATTTTTGACTCTAATCCAGTGAGAGGGGTCGTAATATGTATATTTCAGAGAAAAAAATTGCAGAAATGTGCACTTATATGACATTTGACCCCATAGACCTATTTGCGGTCATGGGATACCTTGACAAACTTTATAAGAAATTATTCCCTGTCCAATTCCTAACAAAATTATATGTCATATGCCTATCCCAAATCGTGATACATGCAGATTTTATTCGATGTAAAAATATTGTCATTTAGTCTTTAAAAACCTCTAAAATGTGCCGGTAGAGAAAGGGTTAATCTGTCCTGGTCCGGCATTGATCCGTCTGATTAACACCCCCACTTTTCTAGAATTCTCTCCTTACCTGACGCTCGAGTGTAAGAAGGGTGTGAATTTAGTGTACAATGAGAAGGGGGTTGGGGTGGTTTTAATCAGACTGGGCTTTCATGGCCGCTGGTGAGAGGGCTATTTTCCAGGATTTTTCCATGTTTATTAAAAATTATCTTTCTATGAAAAGAAAACACAATTTGCTAGGAAAACACATATTACGTCATTGTAATGATAGAATTTATTATCATAATTTGAATTATTTTCTTCATATTGTAACAGAAATATAAACGAAATGTGTGTTTGGACCGAAATGGAGGGGGGGGGGGGGTACATGTACGTAATATCAATCAAAGTCTGATTATGACAGGTTAATGGAAAAATCATATAGATTTCTCTTTTATCCAAATGCATGTATTTTATATACACTGAGTAGCTTATGACCATAAATTACGTCATGTATTCCATACATGCTGGTACAACTGGTATGCTATGAGCTATGATCTTGCCTAGATTTTCTCTAATTTCGACTAAATCCACACCCCATCAGAGTACCATGCAAGGGGACTTAGACACTGTGTACCATGAAGAACCAGTTCAATTCGACTTTTGTATCTGGGGTCACATACTTTCCCTCAGAGTTGCAGTATTTTCGCTGGACCCTGTAGGTTTTAACCTGAATTTCTTCAGTATCCCCCCCCCCCCCCATGTATATGCTAAGCATAATGCTGACACCTACATCATGCATATCTTTTTTTTTTCATTACGCACTCTGCTACACTCGCAATGTATAATAAAATATTCCATTCATTTCTAACACATGTACGTACGCAATCCCCTACCAAATGTCACTACAAATACAGGACATCTCTATCTTTAAATAAATTTGAGCTGTACTTAAGTGCAAAACTGTCCCTTGCTACCATGAAACTTATATTTTGCTTTAAAACATAAACCAACAATTCTTAATTGTAATTTCTTTTTATTTTTAAAAAGGGTATTGACATCCCAATATTTAGTGGGATGTTCCCAGGTATCGTCCGCTAGTGACAGTCTTCTGGCAAATCCAGACATGCGATGGAAGGATGCTGATGTGAAGGACACAGGGACACCTGATCCAAAAACTGTGGCATTTCATTCAGAGTGTCAACCTGACATGCAGTTGGTATGACTCTGAGGTTGAATATAGGGTTAAATCTGTATACATTTGGTTAACAATAAATAATAATAAATAAATCCAGATAATACATTTACAAATAGAATCATGGCGTCATGATACACTGAAATGCATTTTTTAGTGCATTACTAGGTATCACATACATACAAAAAGAGACAAAAAACCCGGAAAATCATTATTCTGTTTCTAATTACAAGGTATGACAAGTTTTCTAAATACTGACAAATAAGGTAAGGTGGCCAATACTGATTTTATTTGCAATTTCCTTTCAGATATGGGACCCGATTATTCAGAGAACTGCAGATTTTATGAAGCTGTTTTTGACAGAAGATTTGGTTTTCTCCATTTGTATTGCCACCAACCATTATGCTGAGATGGTCATATCTCGAGGGAAGGATTGTCATTATGCTTTCCAAGGGAGTCTGCATCCTCTCACTGAAGAGGAATTGTACAGGTATTACTAGTTTTAAAGTACCGATATTTTGACAGTGATTTCCAGTTTAAAACGAATAATAAAATGCATAATAAAAAGATTATCTTTACCAAAATTAATCTTGCTGTACGTCTAACACATTTATTAGATGTGTACTACAATTACCTCTGATAAAATTTCATAAGTAATTAAATGCATACTAGTAATTTTCAGAGGGCCTTGACTATTGAAAACATTTACAGAGCCAATTGAGCATTCAAAAGCTCTGACAATACATTAGTATTTAGGGCTAAGTATTAAGAAATTCTTTTTCCCCCCAGATTTTTGTGCATTATCTTATACATGTTTGCTGTGAAGTTCCAGTCGATAGACATATATTGGTCAATGCATGCCGCTATCGGAACAACCAAGTACAGTGTATCAAGAATGATGTCTAGAAATAGAAAGAGGTTGAATATAAGAACATTTTTGTTAAATATGACATTTAAATCTAGTGATTGAAAGTAAGTACTTGAACATTCGTATACGTTGAACTTGCAGAGGAAAAACGGGTAGTACTTTTTGATAACATTTGATAAGGTGTTGTTGCTTAGCAACCAAATATATTTGAATGCAAAAATTTAATTATTTTAGATTAGCAATAAAGATCTTTGTTTTAATATTGCAATATATATTCTATTTAGTGGAACATAATGGCAAAACGTCATATTATTAGAAAATGATGGATATGTACAATGTATATAAAGTACAAAGTTGCCATTTTATGAACTTTGACCTTAATTCTCTTCATCATATTTTTTGTTTAAAACCTTTTAAAATGATTAAGATTTATTTAAAGATTATATTTTTAAAATAATGTGATATTTACTAATCATCATTCAATGTAATTATATTTGAATTGTGTCGAATGTATGAAGAAAGGCAAATTATGGTCAAAATTGTACTATGAGTGTTGTTACTTAGCAACCAAAAATATTTGTTTGTCAATAAAATTGATTTATTTGATTGTGATGCTTTTGTAGTATTTTCAAAGGCACATCAGCTCATACATTTAGAATTTCCTATTTTTGACTCTAATCCAGTGAGAGGGGTCGTAATATATATATTTCAGAGAGAAAAAATTGCAGAAATGTGTACTTATATGACCTTTGACCCCGTAGACCTCTTTGCGGTCATGGGATACCTTGACAAACTTTATAAGAAATTATTCCCTGTCCAATTCCTAACAAAATTATATGTCATATGCCTATTCCAAACCGTGATACATGCAGATTTAAGTCGATGTAAAGATATTGTCATTTAGTCTTTAAAAACCTCTAAAATGTGCCGGTAGAGAAAGGGTTAAACAAAAAATAGTTTCAGCATATTGGCAATATTCTAGATATTAAAAGGGCTTGAGAAAGAAATGATAATGATCCATTTTAAAAGGATTGTTTATGTACGACGCGGTAAATTTCATTTTTAATTATGAACACGTTGGAATAAAAACAAAATATTTTTTAAACTTCGGGGGGGGGGGGGTGCAAAAATTGTATCGTCGTGGAATATTGATTATTCAACTTCTATTAGATTCATTGAAAATGAATATGAAATGGTCAGATCTGTTTTGCTAGTTTGATACATTAATCTTAAACTCGTTAACATACATGTTCAATTTGTATATTCCAGTCCTCTTCTTAAAGACATATGTTAAATAAACCTATACATTTTATATACATGTATGACACAAGTTAAAATTATTTAAAAAAAAACAAACAAATTCTCGTCAGGTAAGACTGAAACATTATAGAGCGGGGGGTGGGGGGGGGGGGGTGCTGTGAACGATCTATACGAAACTGTAGGAACGACATGCATGTTTTGATGTTTTCGACATTTTTTGCTTTTCCTGAGGCTAGTTTACACAAAAAAATCGTTTCAATAAACATGTAATGGTAATATTCTACATATCGAAACATGCTGAGAAGGAAATGATGACGATCCATTTGAAAGTGGTTCTTGATGTGTCACGCGGTAAATCATTTTTTTTTTTTACTTCTAATGAACTCGTTGTAATGAAAACAAATTTCTTTTTAAACTTTGGAATTAGAAGAAAATGCAAAAATACCGACGAAGTCGAAGGGGACTTTAGGTTTGCGCTCCCTCCGTCCGTCTGTCCGTAAGTTTAGTTTTTCGCATTTTTTTCTCTGCTCTTGCAGATATTTTTTTGATATTTGGTACATTGCTTTGCCATAACAAGTTACAGATCAAGTTCGAATTTCGTCTCGGTCTGTTGATTTTTCACTTAGTTATGGCCCTTGGACTTAGAAAAATAGCATGGATTATAAGTTTTCTGGACTTTTTTTATGTGATTGCAGATATTGATTTGGTATTTAGTACATTGCTTTGCCATAGCAAGTCACAGGTCAAGTATGAATTTCATCTCGGCCCATAGATTTTTATGCCCCCGAGATCGAAGGTCGGGGTGTTGTTTTGTCCTGTCTGTCATTCTGTAATTATGTCTGAAACTTTAACCTTGCTATTAACTTTTGAACAGTAAGTGCTAGAGCTTTGGTATTTCACATGAGTATCCCTTGTGTCAGGACCTTTCTGTGGGGACTAAACCTTTTGGCCTTGACATTTGACCTACTTTTTAAAAAACGACATTGTTCGTAACTTCTAAATGGTAAAGAGCAGATCTTTCATATTGCACATCAGCATATCTTGTGGCAAGATCTTTCTACTGGTACCAAGATATTTGTCCTTGTGACCTTTAGTATCTTTGGAATTGGCCATTATCAGAGGCACGTAAAATTTATACGGTACCAATTTTGATGCACCAGATGTGCATTTCGACAAATAATGTCTCTTCAGTGATGCACAACCGAAATGTTTGAAATCCGAAATAACAATGGCGTTTTAGAGCTATTATAGGGGAAAACAGTGTGCCAAAAAAAGTGGAGTCGAATTCGTCTAAGGATAAGAGCTATGTTTCACAAACATAGCTTGTTCATTAAGTTATGGCTCTTGAACTTACAAAAACGGCATGAATTGTTAGTTTACATCCAAGTTTCTTATCTATCTAGTTAAGAGTACTGCATTCATTAATACAACAATGAATTACATCTTTTATTCCAAAATATGTCATTGTGCAACAACGATTCCCCGTGTGGCTACAAAGTAATTATGTTTTCACTAGAAAAAACCCAAAAGGAACACGCATTCACGAATAGTACAAAAATCATGACCTAGGTCAAAATCCTTTGCGGACAAACCAACAGAGAGACACACCATAGATCCCCCCGAATATGGGAGCATTAAAACTCAATTACAATTTCCTAAATAATCTCTACGTTTTGAAGTTCATATCCGAAAGACCCTTCACCTTCGATTCTGATTACGGGCAAATTCTGAAGAAGCAGTCACTACCTATATGAACACTAGTTTTAACACTATGTCGGGGAAAATGCGAAACACTAAGCAGGTGCTAAATATATGAAATGTTGTATATAGTCTATGGTTATCTAATATTTCCAAGTTACTATCACATGCACTATTCGATGAGTGGTCTCCGTGGTCAAGTGGTTAGAACATCGCGCTCAAAATCACACGACCTCCCACCTCTGTTCGGTGCGGGTTCGAATCCCGCTAGCGCCGGTAAGTGAGAAAATTTCCTAGTTTACTTTCGGAAAGTCGGTGGTCTCTTCCCAGGTGCATTGTATCTGGGCTCTCTCTTCCACCAATAAAATCTGGGCGCTTCCAGATAACTGAAACATTGTTAAGTGTGGAGGAAAACAGCAAACAATCACTCTTCAAGGAATGAAATTACATCGAGGTGAACTTTAAAAATGGTGTTAATCCCCTTCTATAAACATATTTCACCCAACTATCAAAATCATCTTCATATGTAACAACACAAAACACAGGTAAGTGATTCTCTCTCTCTCTCTCTCTCTCTCTCTCTCTCTCTCTCTCTCTCATTTATTGGCTGTAAGCGTAAAAATAAAATACACCAACCTCCTGTAATTCGGAAATATTCCCATTCATCATTATTTAGATTGCCATCTTTTTTGTCCACAGTAGGGTAACGTTTAAGCAATTTACATTTCGTTTGCTCTCTGTTGTACAAGAGTCCTACACAATTGGGTTGGTTATGGTGGCAGTGCAGAAAGCATTGTGTCTTGTCAAGTCCTGTAAAGGATTCAATGTAGGAATTCTCATCATTCAGAATTATCTCATCATATACCATGTCCCGTTCAAATGACGTACGACAGACAGACTGAAGAGCAGAATTAGGTTTCATTTTGATAATTGCCAAAACAGCTGAGATGCAAGACATTCGCAAACGTAAATCAAACATGTTGAGCTATACGTATATAATTTCGAGAAATATCCTGCATCATACAGCACAGCCTTTAAAAAGACAGCGTCTCCGGTTGTGTCTTTATATAATCCACATTCGTGTTGGTTTTAATTTCAGGATTCGAAATTGAGAATTTTAATACAACAGATGCATTTTTGAATTGGATTCACCTTGATATCTCAAAACAAAAATAATCGGATAATTTGTTCTGTATGACTGTACATCTTATGTGCTTTCCCATTAGATATGTTTTTACTCATGTAGAGACCTAACCGACCGGCAATAGTTGGTTGTAGAATACAATAGCACTATCACAAATAAATTGATTTGAGAACAAATTAAAATGACGAACTGCTTTCAACTTATAAAAATGTATTTGAGATAGGAAAAAAAAATACTTCTGATTTCAAAAAGATTTTAATTTGTTTCCAATTTCCCCAAAGTACCTCCAGTCTTCCGGTTCGCTTTAGATCCCTTTCTTCAATATTGAAAGACGTCTTCAACTTAGAATAAAAAATGTCACACATTTTTCATGTATACATATGAAGCTTGCTGCCGTAGCAGTAAGGTTTCTTTATCGTATTAATGTATATCGCTAAACGAAACTGTTGTTTTTAGGGATATAACCGAAAGACCCCGTGTAAGTTTGGGCGCTTCCTGAAGAAACAGTCACTGCAATATATAATCTTTTTTTACGTTGTGCATGGAACTAGAATCCAGGTCCTTCCTGATGCAAAGTGAGGCATGGCCATCAGACTAACAAAATTATTTTGCTTGTTTCTTTTGATATGTCCCTCGGATAATTTTTCTCGTATTTAAAGATCACCAGATGTGGATGAAGTACCACATATTTAAACCTACCCATCGCTGTACGAGCAAAAGTTGTTTAAGGTTAATCGATCCTCGTGTGATGTCATAGGTTTTTGCAAAATCTTTATCAAATTAAACTTTGCGCCTGAAAGAAATATATCTTCAGAGGAATTTTATTTACTACATAAAATAAAAAATTTGGTAAACTATTGATATTGAAATAGTGTATATTTTCTATTGATAATCAATTCTTTATAATTAAAAAAATGTTGTCAAGGGCAATAACTCCTATGCTGCTATTTCTTCTACTGCATGTCTATTATGCATGATTTCCCCAATGTCCACAATTAATTTATACATATTTATGAATTAACAGTTTTCTTAAACTGTTGACATTTAAAATTTGTCATTTCAAAAAGATTTTATCTATTTTAATTATTCTGTACAACGAAAATGTGTGATTTTATGATGTTAACATATACTTCCGTTTTTTTATGTCTGACATCTTTAAAAATGTGGCAACATACACATTTTCTATGGTTATTGTTTAAATTTAACTATATTGAATGGAAATTAATACAGATTTTGCACTTTTAACCATTATTATTGATAAGTCACATGAGGATCGATCGACCTTAAGGTCATAGCGCGTGCTGTAACACGAGGATTCCGATTTTAATGTTTCACAAAACACACAGGAATGAATTCTACTTGCGGAGCGTTTGACAAAGAAGTAATCGTTACCTCTTTTTACGCATTATGTTTAACGCGACAAATAATGAACGGATCTTTTCAAACATAAAGCGAACGCTCTAACCACTAAGCCACCACGAGCAGTAGAACAAAAGATGCGTGGTGAAGATGTTATATTCTGTATGACGTATACAGTGCGGTGAAGATAACGAGCAAGAGGAGTAAGCATTTCCTGTTAACCAGCCACACCCGCGGCGCCATGCTTACTACTCCCAGGTACCTGACATCACCAATAGTATTTCTCCGAGTTCGTGTCCTCCTACTATTGTATATATTTTTTCATATCATTTATGAGATTAATATCTCCGTGGCCGAGTGGTTAGAGCATCGCGCTCAAAATCACAGGGGCCGCTTACCGCAGTCGGTGCGGTTTCAAATCCCGCTCGCGCCGGTAAGTGAGACAGTTTCCCAGTTTATTTTCGTAAGGTCGGTGGTCTCTTCCCAGGTACAGTGTATCTGGGTTCTCTCCTCCATTAATAAAAAACTGGGCGCCACCATATAATTGACAAAAAGGTTGAGTGTGGCGGAAAACATCAACCAATGAATCATTTATGAGATTGATCACTTTGTAATCTAATCTAATCTAAATATGATATGCCCGGTGAGATCTACGAAGTCCATAATGTCATGGAGTATATTTCCTTACTCCTCAAATAATACATTTTAATTGGTGTAAAACATTATAAGCTCAAAAATCATACAAAACAGAAAAACCGTATCATTATATCATCAAGACCAGCGACAGCTGAGGGTGGACCGTCCCGACTTCCATTTATTCAGACAGATTTTCACCTACACAACCTGTGAAAATTGGAATACAATAAACATTGATTTTGCAAATTCATATACAAAATATACACAGGTATACATGCAAATGGCCTTGTTCAATTGGGTGGTAATTCGTTAACGGATATTTTCTGCAACTCGTCTTGTTCATGTCCAAGTACCGCCAACATACGTATATTACGGGTATTCTACATCGTCATAATGGCTGACTTCCTTTTAAATCATGGATGGAAATATAAATATCAACAATAATTGTCTATTCGTTATATTACAAGTAACAATTGTCATCTATTGTCATTCAGACACTTATTTATATTGCATAATATCCGGAATCCTGTTTAGGTACGGTTTTGAATTTTAGAATTCCTGATAGCTATCAATGTAAAAAAAAATCTTTAATATATGCAATTACTTTCTGGAATTAAGTTAAAATAGAAAATAAGCATTAAACAACTACATGTAATTTTCTCAGCAGAACAACATCTGGATTATTGATCGAAGTATTGACATTTAAAAAGAGTCAAACTGAGTATTACCACTGTCTGCATCACATACGTTTGAGGAATCGCGTTCGTGTCACTGAATACGACTCATTGGTATTGGAAATGCTCATCGCTTTCGATGAGAAATATCAGGACATTTGGATGTCATCCAGTTGCAGTACGATGTCAGCTTGCAATCCACCTACCGTAGCTGAAATGGTACGAGAAATATCAGGATATCGATATTGCATTTATGCATGCAAATTGCAGTTTTTCAAATCCGTTTGGACGAAAAAATGTTTTGAACATTTTGTCTCATTAAACAACGTTACGAATATCCTATTCGGTATACCGTCATTATATGATTGTCATAGATGACAACCTCAATAGAAAATGAATGAGTATAACACAGCCCAAAGGTTTAAATGTTGATCTAACTGATTATAATTGTAAGTGCTGCTACGATCTTTTCGCTTTCAGTAAGAAATAATTTTGAAACATCTAAACACGAAACCATCTTAGTGTTCACTACATTTTGCACTGATTTTCTAGGGCTCTATTTTCTTAACATACGATTAGAGCTGCAATTGCGATAATATTACCTCTCTCCTGGTCTATAAAGTGGTTCTAAGACATGCAGCATAGTAATGTGGTTTTACATGAGTGTCATCAGTGTATAGCAGGGGGTACTCGAATCGACATGCTAAATGGAAATGGGTTTTATTTTACTTGAATACAAATGTCATTAGATAAAATCAGCATTCCATTATAATATGTTGAATTTTATATATGTATTACATGACATAATTATATTTTAAGTACTCCTTATGATGTCTATATATTTACGTGACAACTAACATTCCTGAGCTGTGTCATCATTACTTGATCTATATATTTATGACAGCATTGTTTTCTGCGTCCTTTGTTAAGAGGGTACACTACATCGTCATAATGGCTGACTTCCTTTAAAAACATGGAGGAAAAAAATCGATATCAGCAATATTTGACTTTTCCTTCTCAATTTAAATGCTTCAATTCAAATACTTAGCCGAGTTGCTCAGTAGATTAACATACCAATTGGTGAACTGTAGGTCGCAGGTTCGAGTCCAGCAGAGATTTTAATTGTTTTCCTACTATCTTCCACTAAAACTGTATTTTTTGACAAAATAAAGTACATTTGAAAATTTTCAACTTCAAAATATTGTTGTCATATCCTTCCTTTTCATCTACATCAAATTTCTCTGGTGTAGCATGCATCCTTAAATTGAAAGTCCTAAGCACTAGACCACCGGGAACTGATAAAGTCGTAAATATATTTGTAAAAATACACTTACATTTATATAGCTTTTACCAGGACCACTCTCCCCAACTCATTTGATACTGAACTTAATGAATTTGGATCCAAATTTCTGAAGATTGTAATAGGTACTATCGTTTGCTGCACAATGAATAATCTGTTCTTTTCTGTATCCTTGAAATTATACCGGATTTTATATAGATTCTAATTTAGGCCTATGCTCGGCGCTTACTGCCATTGAGCAGTGAGGGTTCTTTAGCGTACCACACATACTGTGATACGGAACACTCGCTTTTAAGGTCATCTCCAAGGACGCGTGGCATTCACACCTGATGCCGAACGTTTTGGCGATGGAACTTGTTATAAATGACTTCGATCTGTCGCGGCTGGGATTCGAACCCCGACCTTCCGCAATTATTTTTCAGACAAATACCATTTTGGAAAGATCAGGATCACTCAATGTTTTCCTCATGCATAAAAAACTTTCGTTTTAACAGTATTTCAACACCTTTTTAATACAAGAGGTACTGTGAGCAATACTCACTAAGAATACCTCCCGCTTACCCCAATTTCCCAAAGGGTGTTGGTAATAGGTAAAACTTCAGTATTATGATCCAAAAGGTATCTAGGAACACAGCATCTCCATGCGATGAAAAAAGCCATTAAAGAATTTAAATGGAAACTATATTCCTACTTCGATGTCCAGTGCACGTGACCTTTGACCTTTTGACCCCAAAATCGATAGGGAACATCTTCATCCCATGGGTAGTCCATATGTATGATATGGTGACTGTAAGTGTAAAGGATAACACTTTAGAGCCCGGAAACCATATTGCTACTTCAATGTCCAGTGCGCGTGACCTTTAACCTTTTGACCCCAAAATCGATAGGGAACATCTTCATCCCATGGGTAGTCCATACTGTATGATATGGTGACTGTAGATGGAAAGGAGATAATGCTTTAGAGCCCGGAAACCACATTGCTACTTCGATGTCCAGTGCGCTTGACCTTTGACCTTTTGACCCCAAAATCGATAGGGAACATCTTCATCCCATGGGTAGTCCATATATATGATATGGTGATGGTAGGTGGAAAGGATAATGCTTTAAAGCCCGGAAACCATTGCGTCTACAGACGGACGGACGGACGGACGGACAGACGGATAACCCGATTCCAGTATACCCCCCACAACGTCTTGCGGGAGTATATCCAGGACTTTATAAGGTATGTTGTTGCTACCTGGTTCATCTGTCTATCACATTTTTATTCCCTCTTCTTATATTTTAACTAGTTCTCAATTGATCATAGGTCGTGTCTCGATGTGACCTTCAATTCGACTTTTAGATATATCGATGACGTTCTGTCTATTAACAATGATAGGTTTCATTCATATGTCGATTTGATATATCCCTGTGAGCTCGAAATAAAGGACACCACAGAGTCGTCCACTTCTGCTTCATACTTAGATATTTTCTTGAAAGTAGACATTAACGGCAAACTAACAACTCAACTGTATGACAAACGGGATGATTTCAGCTTATCCATCGTCAACTTCCCACATTTACGTAGCAATATTTCATTATCACCTGCATATGGTGTTTATATATCTCAACTGATTCGATATGCAAGAGCTTGTTCTGGGTATAGTCAGTTTTTAAATCGAGGTAAGCTACTGACAAACAAGTTGAAGGTACAGGGATTTCAACAGTCTCGATTGAAGTCAGCATTTCGCAAATTCTATGGTCGTTATAACGATTTAGTTCGTCAATACAACCTCGCATTGGGTCAAATGCTATCTGACGTGTTTCATACCGATTGTTAAGCCGTTCTTGGCACACTGATTTGACTGCGGATAACTCCGTTTACCTGATCAGGATATGGGGCTCAGGGCGGATGTGACCGGTCAACAGGGGATACTTACTCCTCCTAGGCACCTGATCCCACCTCTGGTGTGTCCAGGGGTCCGTGTTTGCCCCAACTCTCTATTTTGTTTTGTTTATAGGAGTTATGAGATTGATCACTGTTCGTTATCTTCACCCTGCATAGATGTGCAATAACGTTTTGGAATTTCAGCTTGAACAAGAGGACCAGGTGTGAGTCAAAATATGATGCTTTTCTTATACAAAACAAAAACAAATATGGTCCCCAGAACTCCTCATACAAATGTAGACTTTCTACAATTGCCAACGCATGATGGTTGGTGGTGTACATGTATATCAGATGTGCAATAAAATTTCGGAATTCATTTTTGTTTTCAACCTTGTGGGTGGAAAATGAACCATTTTTATAAAGACTGGGTTCCCATGAACTACAAAAACTTGGTTCATATTTTACGCAGTAGCCAAATCATATGTTGGAAGATGATTGGTGGTGTCCTGGTATGTGCAATGCGATTTCAGATTTTTTTTTTATTTTCACCCTCGGCCGCCGAAGGGAATTGAAGAACGTTTTTTTCTCTCCAAAAATCAAACTTTTAAAAACTTGTTTTCTCAAACTCTTCTTGCAATATAAACAGTAGCCAAATAATCTTTTCGAAGATGATTGTTGTTCTCTGTAGATGTACAAAATGGTTTGTTTTGTTGTTTTTTTTTGGGTTTTTTTACATTTTCATCTTTGGGGCAAATTTAGGGTTTCAAAACGACAATTCCTTCAGAACACCTTGCTGTTCTTGCATTTTGTAGAGGCCTCTGTAGTTAGAGCGTCGCGCTCAAAATCACGCGGCCTCTCACCTCTGTCGGCGTGGGTTCGAATCTCGCTAGCGCCGGTAAGTGAGAAAGATTCCCAGTTTACTTTTGGAAGGTCAGTGGTCTCTTCCCAGGTACATTGTATCTGGGTTCTCTCTTCCACCAATAAAGACTGGGCACCACCACCTAACAGAAAAAATTGTTAAGGTTGGCAGAAAACATCAATCAATCAATCTTACATTTTGTGCATTAGGAAAACCATTTTTGGAGATAATATATGTTGTCCTTTAGTTAAAGCTGATCTGAATTAATAAACATAGTATAATTCTATACGTCCGCCATATTTCTCTGCTAATCCGCCATATTAGTTGGATATTCTATTGTCATATGTATCAGGGTTCGCATTGGTATATAAGGGGACGAATTTTGTTACGCTTCACTTCATATCAGTGTCTTCGATTTACCTCTGCGGGTAGCTTCGACAGGTAACACGTACATCTCCGATACTAATTTATAGGACATCAAGAAGAAATTAAATCACGTTTTGAAACACCACGCAGTGCTCAAAATTATAATAAACAGATCGTACAGTAGTAAATCATTCTAAAAGCTTAGGATAAATAAATATAGAATGCCCTTTCTTTACGTGAATGTGCGTACATTTGCAGTGAATATGTCAAAACTATACACAAACGCGGATGAATATTTCATCTATTATCTATTGATAAAATGGAATAAGCAAAGGGTATAAAACTATACATTCACACTTACTTCAAGCAAATTGCAAATACATAAATGCTACTGTACTAATAAAGATGACATGGTCATGTATGCTCACCATGAAAAAAGCATCGTATGCGAACGACTATTTACCTGGGTCAACTCGTAATATCTGTAAAGGACCGCAGATGTACGTGTACACTTGACGAAAATACTATAAGTAGTAGTAAAACTCCATTTTGTTTGCATAATCCATGAAACAAAACGATAAACTCCATTTGTATTCCAATAGTAAATACCACTGTCCATTGTACAGACTGGGACACACTTAGCCCGTGTCGATCAGCTATCTTCAATCAGAGGAAGTATCAGAGTATAATATTTACTCTGTATTGTGCATGAATCCTTATACCGTATGATTTACTGGTCAAAGTAGTATATGGTCGTTATAATGATCTAGTTCATGAATACAACCTCGCATTGGGTCAAATGCTGTCTAACGTGTTTCATACCGATTGTTAAGCCGTTCTTGGCACACTGATTTTGACTGCGGATAACTCCGTTTACCTGATCAGGATATATGGTTCACGGCGGGTGTGACCGGTCAACAGGGGATGTTTACTTCTACTAGGCACCTGATCCCACCTCTGGTGTGTCCAGGGATTCGTGTTTGCCCAACTATCTATTTTGTATTGCTTATATGAGTTATGAGATTGATCACTGTTCGTTATCTTCACCTTGCATAAGAGAACAGTAACTCAATATTGCTCTCATTGATTATACAGATTTACTTGATTCATTTAAAACACGCAATAATCAAAAATTAAACATATCTTTAAATAAGGTTATTTTCGATTACTTCATTTTATGCTAATTTGGCATTCAATAGATCTTATATATCTATGCCATTTTGCGTTATTATATTGTGCGTTGAACCCGACGCAAATTTTACTAATGCAAAATGCAATAATTGAGTATCATATAATGCGTCATTATCAAGCATATAGAATCAAGGGGAGGGGACAAGAGTGTATGCCCCCTAATAACAATGTCCGTTTTGTTTTTTAATTCTGTAATGCAAATAAAAAATATATTGGGTGACACCCCCCTCACTTGACCCCAGTGGGGTGTAGGGGGGAATTATTGAGGCAATCAAAGTAAAAGACTCTTCAACCCTTCATCCCCACATTTGGACTTTGAACATCGGACAAAACATCTTGGTTGTTTGAGTTTTTTGTTTTATTTTATTGCTGTTTTCGTTCATCATTTTTAATTATTATTTTGAATGGCAAGAAATTTTGAAGAATCCAAACCATTTTTTTCTTCCTGTTGTAACCCAACCTCCCAATCCCCATGAAAAATGACGATATATGTTTGTTTATTACATGTACATTTTGCTTTACAACACATGCATGCGTACTAATTGTATGGTGTAGAATTGCACACTTTACAAAGTTTTCCTTCATTGACACAGTGTAAGGAATGGTAAACCAAAATCACAAAACAAAATGCATAAAGACCAAGATATTTTAATCTTAGGAATTTCATTCACGAATACATAAATACATGTATTGAAAAAAATCGCATGCATGCATTGCAGGACTATAGCATATGTGAGATTTAACGTTTCTGTAACACGCCATAATAACACTTTCAGGCTTGAGATTTTTAATGCTTGTAAGCTTACCATTATATCATTTTTCTTTCCTTCTGTGAAATGATATATTGTACATCGAAGTAGGACGCTCTCTCTCTCTCTCTCTCTCTCTCTCTCTCTCTCTCTCTCTCCTGTTCAATCAATGAATATGGGCATACAGAGACCGTAAATAATTATGTGGTTCCCTAAGAGACAATAAAACTATATTTTCGTTTATAGATTAAAATTTTTCCTTTCATATGTGTCTTTGTGTCAACTGTTCATTATGGATTGCAAATGTAATACCAGCATTTTCAAACAGATGTATATTTTCGATCATTATTCCCTTATTTGTGTATCCAAGTTTGTATATGATCATCGATAAATTTTGAAATGTGCAGTGCACACAATATATCCAACCAGATGGTCAGTATATATGATTAGAATCCCAATTTCTATAAACTGCAAAACCTCGACCAGACAAGCATTCAATACCGGAGAAAAATTCGACTCTGATTGAAGACACCCTGTTTGGCACGGACGAAGTGTGTCGCAGTCTGTATAATGGAATGACAACGTGTTGTAAAGTTCTAACGAGATACAATAGAGTCTATCATTCTGTTTCGTGGATTTATCAGATAATATTTCCGGTAAGTGCACATATCCGATACCTGTTGAATAGACGTCCGTGTTTGATACGTAGTTTGTTTTTTTTTTGGAGGGGGGGGGGGTGCGAATATGTCATGTGCATTACATATTATGCATATGACATGCACCTGTATTTTGCAAGAATTGATATTAATAATATATGTTATCCTCTTTGCTTATTCCATTATATCAGTATATAATTGGCAAATGATTTATCCGCATTCATTTCATAAGAAACTGCAAATACTTGCATGCACTTGTAAGTTTGCAAGAAAAGCGTTTTTCTTTTCTGTTTTTTTTTTTGTGTGTGTCTAAATTATCTAAACTATCGGATTGTTGTATTGGTATACAATAAATATTTTGTAATTTTGAGTAAAGCATAATGTTTTAAATTGTGATTTTATTTGTTTCTCATTCCCTATATATTAATATCGGAGATGTGCATTGGTCGAGTCCACCTAGAAAATTGACCCAGGTTTGACAATCACATTTGGGGTATATAAAGGTAGAGTAAATTAGGCTACCTGAGAGAAATATGGCGGATAAGATGGGAAAGGTGTACGTATTTATTAATTCATGTCAGCTTTAAGGGGCAGATAGAGTGGGCAAACGACTAACACAAAGCAGATGCACAATGCATTTTGTCACTTACAACAAGACGGTTTTGGTTTTAAGGATTGGAATATCAACCATTTTAGAGATATCTATAAATGATCAAAACATTATGGGCATTGGAATGACACTTGCCCATCGGAATATTTAACGCATAGTGATATCTGCAGCATCAGAATACTTAACGCATAGTGATATCTGCAGCATCAGAATACTTAACGCATAGTGATATCTGCAGCATCAGAATACTTAACGCATAGTGATATCTCCAGCATCAGAATACTTCACGCATAATGATATCTGCAGCATCAGAATACTTAACGCATAATGATATCTGCAGCAGCAAAATAAATGATTTAAAGACGAGGACTTCAATTGTTTTAAGTACAATTTAACAATTATAAAATAGGGTTTTATTGATTACATAACACAAGCCAAACAGATTGTAAAGTGTATTATATGATAATTAATGTGGTTTTTCTGATAGCTACGCAAGTACGACATGCGGTATATCCAAAGGCAAATATTTGCGTGAAGGTGGTATCACCGTCTTTTTGACGACATCTAGTTGATCATTTGTTAGTGAGCAAATCATTTGTTGCATTAAGGAGTCCATTGGATAGATACGGTTGGGAGAGAATCCACCAGTTTCTTTGATATTCTTGTGTATATCGGATTTTTTTTTAAATTGAGAATCATATACATTTTAAGCCAACAATTGAAGTCATTAATTTCCCTATAAACACTTTAAATCCTCAGATCATGAAAATATGAAATTAGAAAAAAATATATATCAGCATACAAACAGCCTAAATTTAAGAACCCCTTTTCGTACACAAAGAGAAGATCATTAGACCAAGACACGAGAATGGAAATATATATGATATAGGACCTTTGACTAGGCAAGGGAATAACGTTAATGTGATGAGACTCTTCTAGCGCACAGCCAAATAAACGTAGCTCTTGGTACCGAGCATACAGAAGATCAATTATTTAAGATGACAGCTGAAGATAACAAATAGCGTTCAATCTCGTAATTCCTATCAGAAAATGTCCCATTTCATTCAATTTCACCTTCTGTCAACATACAAATTAGGTCTGTATCACATTCGTACACAAATTTACCATCTTCCATTGAAAGTTCTGAATACGTGATTTGAAGAAAAAAGCAAAGCGAGCACCAACCTTTAAGTACAGTCCAGATGGACATGTAAATACTGGTGATGTCGATAATCTTAAAAATGATTACCTAAAGTCATTTTATAATGTATATTATTCATCTTTATAATGAATTCTGATGAATTTTATGTGAGACGATGGTCTAAATATGAAACTGAAGAACTTGATACCTTGTTGAATACATAAAGAGTATCAGGGGGATTTCGAAATATATCGTATAATACACAGAAAATTGAAATTGAAATTAAAAAAAATATGGTACAATTCTTCATTGACAATATTTCTGTAGTCTTTGGTGATCAGGTCTTCCAACGATCTATTGGGATCCCCATGTACACGATTTGTGTTCTTTTGTTTTGATACCCATACGAAGATGAATTTATAAAAAAAAAAAAAACAACTTCTGTATGAGAAGAAAAAATCTCTTGTTGTGGTGTTCAATGCGATATTTAGATATATCGACGACGTTTTATCATCTTTCAAGTATAGCCGTCCCGCGGGATTCGGGTTAGAGTAGGTCCTCAGTATCCCTTGATTGTCGTAAGAGGCGACTAAATAGGGTGGTCCTTCGGATGAGAGAGGAAAAAATGAGGCCCCGTGTCACAACAGGTGTAGTACGATAAACATCCCTCCCTGTTTAAGGTGGGTCCTTAGTCCTGGATTTTGGGGGCTTAGGTAGCATTTTTTTGTTTGGAATCAATAGAATAACATTCAGAGTAATGAGAAAAGGCAAATTAGTTAAGGATTTCCATATTAATTTTCATTACAGACACTACTTAAGTAATGTACCCCTATGTAGATTTTTATGAAATTCATTGGAAACAGTTATCTGTTGTTATTTTAAAATAAAAACAAAACAAAAAAATTAAATTGCATTTATTTATCAGGAATCATGTCAATAACTAAAACACATGTCATTTTCAATATGTTCATCAAGTTTTAGTATAATAAGTGCAAAGTTATTGAATTAGCCTTATTCTCCAAAATGTTAAAAAAAAAAACAAATATGGACACAATTTCCTTATAGCATGGTTTACATATCATTTTTCTGTTTATATTAGTAGATGTACATCTGGTATAGTTATTTATGAAAAAAAATCCATACCTTTCCTTAATAATTTCAAATCTATAGCTTCCAGAGTATGTATACCCCCATAAAAAACCTAAGTCTGGCACCATACAACTGAGCTATTCAAAACCACTCATGGATTAAAATTTTATGTAATTTCATGAAAAGACACAGATAATAATTCCTTATCACCTTGGTAAAATGTTTGTGAAAAATATAGGAAATCTATTGCATAATGGACTTGATAAATAATTTAATGAAAACAGAGTTATTGTCCTTGGATTCAATATTTTGAAACACATCATTGACTATTCAAATATAACCAGGACTTTAGAAATATTTTATGGCTAACAAGATTTTTTACAATAACTATATTGAAAAAGACTCCAACAAAATTTATGTTCCAGTCATTAAATTATTGACTTTACAAAATCTTATGACGTCACAGGAGTGTGGAACTACGTTAAAGGACGTAAGCGCCGAGCATAGACCTAAATTTTGAAGCCCTTCGCCGGCAATTGTGACGTTTCCATATGAGTGACATATTCTCGAGAGGAACATTGAACAATATATAATCAATCAATCAATCAATCAATCAAATATTGTCCAGCTGGACATGTCATTAGTGGTGATGTTGATATAGTTGGAAATTGGGACCTCTAATGACTTATTTCAAAAGGTGAAGGTAACGAACATTGATCAATCTCATAATTCTTAATAATAAACAATACAAAATAGAGAATTGGGCATATACGGACCCGTGGGAAACCAGAGGTGGAATGAGGTACCTACGATGAGTAAGCATCCCCTGTCGACCGGTCACACCCGCCGTTAGCCCTATATCTTGATAGAATAAACAGGATTATCCGTAGTCAAAATGAGAGTGTAATTAACGGCCCAGCAATCGGCATGAAACACGGCAGGTAGCATTTGACCCAATGGTAGGCTGTATTGGCAAACTGGATCGTTATAGCGACCATAGAATTTACGAAATGCTGACTTTAATCGAGACCTTGATATCTATTATGAATGATGTCGAAGGATTATGCCAGACGAAGGGCTAAAATGAACAAGAAGAACTCGATACATTGTCAGAATGGATTAAAAGTATCAGAGGAATATTAAAATGTCACATTAGACATATCAAAACAAAAATACGTACCATATATCCTTTTGTGCTTAGTAAACCAGAAGTGATAAAAGAATTAGATAGGTTACATGAGGAATATGTTTTGGTTCCAGCTGACAAAGATTTAAAAACATTTGGTTGTAAGGCTCATTATTGCAACTGTATTTTAAAGGAAGTTGGCATTAATTCCTCTGTAGGTAATTGTACTTATACTCCAACGGCCCTTTCAAAACACGAAGTTGTTCAAAATGAGATTGATCACTGTTCGCTATCTTCACCTTTCAAAACCATGCTTCAGTTTCTGACACATTTCATATCCCAATAAGTCAGATGATTATGAGTTACCGTACCTATACTGTATTCCTAAACTTTAAAAACAACTTACAGAGACACATTGCTGGATCCAGTAAATGTTCTACCAAGCCACTATTTTTGTTCCTCACTAAAATATTAATAGCTGTGAAGGAGAATCTCAAAGTTCACTGTGTGACTACATATGCTAGAAGTGGTGTAAAGCAAATGTGGATTTTAAAAGAATTCTAAAGAACTTTTCGTAAACATGAAATTGCAAAACTTTTCTTTAATAGACAAAATCAAAACGTATGACATTTCAACACTTCACACGACCATTCCTCACGGTAAATTAAAGACTAAACTTTATGACATCATACAATGGTATATCTTCAACACAAATGGATAATGCAAATATTCCTATTTAGTGAACAGACATAAAAAAAAACTTTGTTAAACGTTATTCCGATTCCACGCACAGGTATTCTGAAGTTGAAATAAAAATATGCTGGAGTTCCTCATTGAAAATATTTTCGTGGTCCTTGGTGATCAGGTCTTCCAACAGTCTGTTGGAATTCCCATGAATACGAATTGTGTTCCTTTGTTAGCTGACCTGTTTTTATATTCATATGAAGCAGAATTTATCTAAAACTTCTACATGAGAAGAAAAATATCTTGCTGTGGCCAACGGTTCGACATTTAAATGTATCGACGATGTTTCATCTATTAACAATATTAACTTTCATTCATATGTCGATTCTATATATCCCTGTGACCTCGAAATAAAATACACCACAGAGTTGTCCACTTCTGCTTCATACGTAGATATTTTATTGAAAGTAGACATTAACTGCAAACTGACAGCTAAACTATATGACAAACGGGATGATTTTGGCTTTTGAATAAAATGATAGAAATGAATAAGACTCATCCTGGTTGATTATAAATTAGAGTATGAAAACATGCGAAAATGTAACTCCTACTACAAATTTATGAAATACACATTATTACCTCATTATGAGTGCTTAGGAAGCCTATAATTGAAATCTAATTAATCAGGTGTTATGGAAAGGTATTTTTCCATCATGAATTCAAAAGGCAATGAAATGAAAAAAATAAAAAAGACACTTTATTTACTAATGATTTTCTGATTTGTATGGTTACACTCAGGTACATGCTGTTTATCTGTCAATCAGCTGGCGCTTGCTGCATTATATCTTGAATGCAGCCTACGGAACACAGATTATGTATATATATATATATAATCTACGTTGAAGCGGCCTACAGAACAAACAACATATAATTTACTTTGATTTAATTTACAATTGAAAGTTTGGAAAAGTTTGAAATGGATGGCTGGTTGTTTCCACAATAACATATAATGCATTTTCGGTCGAGCTCAAAAACACATTGATCAATATTATTATTAAAGTGTACAATGAATACAGCCACTCCAACATTGAATGTGGCGACGCACGATATTTTTGTCTTCGCTTCAATTCGATGCTAACACAAATCAGTTAACCTTACCACCATGATTCCCCGATTGTGGACACATATGCATATTTATGGATTTTTTCTAGGCCCACGTTAGGGTCCCGGGGACCCTTGTTTTTGATCAGTACAGTATTATGACTAGTGATATGACCTTTACTATCTCTGTATATGTGTGGGAATGTTTTGATAGAAGTGTGTGAAAAATAACTGTTGATAGAAATTGGTTTTTTTAAAGTGGAATTTCGGTTGTGCTTTTTTTTTTTACATATTGATTTGACCGACGGTATCAATGCCAATTTAACAAAAACTTCAACGTTTTAATAACTATTTGTCGATAGGGATGAACATGACCTGTTACTGTTAGGAAGTGATCAGGTCCACAACCAGTGACTGAATAGAGGAGTTAAAAACATCAACTCCCAAGAACGGCTATATTGTAAACAACGGCGTGGTTTCTAGGACATTACAAGGCATTACTTTAAACTTACCAGGCGCAAACTTCCCAGAACAGGCACGGATCGTTCAACATCTGATTTAATGGATATCTTCGACTTTTTACTTTCTTTGAAGGTATATGTCATCACCGAACACGTTCAACCAAACAAAAAACTTTCTGTGATCATCCATGTCTTTGTATATATCGGTAACTATTAATAAATTATTACTAAATGTCGTAACATTGACTTCAATAATCTTGGAAAAAATAAAAACATCGAAAATCTGAGATGGAGATCGTATTTAGAAATCCATAAATGTGTCAGATCCTTGGTCTCGAAGTTAGGTATCCTTCGTTGAAATAATTCAATTATAAATCTTCATAAAATGAAAAAGAGTATGCTCTCAAAGAAACTCAAATACTCACAACCAAACATCTTTCAATTAGTAAACCACCATAAAATGTTTGAAATATTGCAAAAACGGCGTAAAACCACAATCAAGCAAGCAATCATGAAATGATGAATATGGACCTAGTCATAGACATATTATAAGCATAACTAACACGGAAAACCTACACAATTTTATGATGATCATGTTGTAAACCAAACGTAACTTCTCGGCTTTCCGGAAAGTTCCGAGAATGTTCGATTCGTTATATACTGATGTAATGCCTCGTACTTGGCGCTTAGCAGAAGGGGACATAAAGATATCGGTCATGACCGTATATCTGTCTGTGCTTCCGTCCATCACACTTAAATTTCTTGATCCAACTCCTCGGAAAACGCTAAACTGATTTTGTTCTGGGAAATTCCATAAGGTTGATTCAAAACTAAAATAAAGAGTCAAATAAACGAACAACATTATCGATATTTATTCTTTCTGTAACATCAAAATCATGAATCGATCAACAATGGATTTATCCCATATCGTATTATCTGAAGTTGTCATAAAAAAAACATACACTGGCTTAGATCCACCAAAGCGTACCTGCCTCTGCACTCCCATTTCTGTTATTTCAAAGCAGTTTGTCGAAATGAAAGTAGGGTTTTGATTAATTTCACGACATTTACTACTCAAGTAAGATTCTATTATGGCTTATATACTTTATATGGAATAATATTAAAGGTGTATGCAGCAACACTCGATCAAGAATTTCGGATTTTATTGCCAAATTTTGTTTCTTTATAAGTATAGATATACACTTATAGCCATCGTGTTTGATATTTCTTGCACGAGTTAATATAATCCATTTCTAATAAAAACATACTGATATGATATATGGAACTGTAAACTTAGATTTCTAATAATTCAGGACTTGAATTTGTCCTCCTACATTAAAATGGCCTTCTATATATAGCTCAAATGTTTGTCTAAAATGTAAATCATGGTGGCCGAGGTTTCAGAGGAGGGGAGGACTTTGAACGTCTGATCGAAATTTGCGAAGGTACAATCACAAACCAAAGCCAAAACTTCTTCCAACGCTTCAAAGGGAATTCAAATTACCACACCATATGTGACTTTGCTGTATTTCAGTTTGAATGTTTTAATTCACATAATCTAATCGATGTCTCGCAATGGTTGCTGATTCAGAAGAGGAAAGACTGACTATAAACTTTTAATGGATATGTCTGAAGGTACACTCACATAACAAAATAAAAACTTCTTCAAACGCTTTACATAGCATTCAAATTACCAAACCATATGTGACTTTGCTGCATTTCATTCTGAATGTTTTAATCTTTACATGATTTTTCCTTAACTTGAAAAACAGATTCCAAGATTTACAAACTGTATATGGATCCCGTAGGGATCAGGGGTTAGAATAGATCCTCAGTATCATTTACCTTTTGTAATAGGCGACTGAAAGGGATGATCATTCGGTTGGTACCGCAAAAACTTATCACTTATCCCAGCCATTTTGACCGGGGCCATCAACCATCCAAATTAACATCATTATTATAAAGTGTCAAATACCTGTGTTAATATGGTTTGAACAAATAAAATATAATTAATGAAACATCTGTATCTTTATTAAAACTTGTTATTAGCATATTTTATGTACTCACTATAATGAACTAATATTGGTAAAAATTAGTATTTGAATCTCTAAATCGTTATGAATCATTTCATCATTTTGGGTAATTAGTCGTATTGGTCAAAATCGTTCTGATAAGTGAAAGTGCAGACAGTTTTTCCAATTTTCTGTCTCTTGGGGCTATTGGGGACTTCAATTTATCACTTTATGAATTGAGGTAAGAAATTCAACGTAGAAATGTTATATATTGCTGCATATTCTATGCAATGGCTTGGTCTAAAGCTCACCACTCTGAGTACCAGGACTCAGCTAAAAGTCGACCTAAAATAAAAAGTAGACAGAACTTTTTTATTAATCAACAAGATTTAGGCGCGTCTTACAACTGCCCACGCATAATATATAACTGACCTTAAAAAAGTAATATTTCCTGTCACCCATCATATCAAACAACAAACACAATACCTTTTCCCTAGAATAGAACAAGCTTTGGAAACAAAATTCCCCTTTTGAATAGTATTTTTGTTTACGCCCTGAGCGGAATACAGAGGATTAATTCGTTGGCAATTCACGTACAGCTGGTCACGTCGATAGAAGTGAAACAATTAAACAAGTAAATTTAGTAAAACAAATTCTAGTTTAACAACAAACAAGGTGGAAATTCCAGTATATCAAAGAGATATATTTTGAGTGAAATGATTTGATTGAAATAATTCTTCTTCTTTATTACCTTAATGCCTAACAATCGGGCGCATTGTCCTCTGTTTAATTGGTCTGAAAATAAGCCATGTCCAACTTAATTTTGTATACACACAACCAACATTCAACAGTTTCGAAGCAATTTTCAAAATCTAAATTCCAGACACAAGTCCTATAAGGACATACGAAGGTTTATGCACGTTAGACAATTCGCCTGTCAATGATAACTCTGAGAGGACCTTAGAACTAAACTTAGAATAGTTTCAGACGTCTTGAACATAAGAGTATTAAATTAGTTATATGAATTTTCATCATGTCTTTGTCAATTATGATAAAAGAAAAATAGAATTCTTATCGTTATATATCATAGATTTACTATGCTTCCGTGATTGCAACACGAATTATATATCAAAATATCCCGGAGAAATTGCAAAAGCAATATCTTATTTTCATCTAACATCTTATTATAGCAAAATGGTTCTGTAATATCTTTTTATTCTAAAAAAAAAAACCAAAAAAAAAAAACCCACCGGGAATGGACAACGCAGCGGTTTCCTTTTATCATTAAATTTCGAATGATATTGACTTTTCAGGTGGCAAATTTTGAAAGACTATGTTAATAATGTCAATTGATCTCTTCTATGGCTACTGGAATGACAACAGATTTAATTGCTGTTATAAAATTTAGAAATTCATTTCAAAATTAAGGATTATATCCCTCATGCATAGCTCTTATCCTTGGACGAATTTGGCTCCACTTGTTTGGCACACTGTTTTTGGCTATATTTAGACTTGATAGTTACTTTGGATTTCAAACATTTCGGTTGAGTATCACTGAAGAGACATTATTTGTCGAAATGCGCATCTGGTGCATCAAAATTGGTACCGTATAAGTTTTACATCATGCCCCTGGGTCGAGGCCTCTGCTGGTGGACTGTTAGTCCCCGAGGGTCTCTACAGCCCAGTAGCTAAGTACTTTGTTACTAGCTTGAAAATACGGATGCATATCTAATTGCTGTTATAAAATTTAGAAATTCATTTCAAAATTAAGGATTATCTCCCTCATGCATAGCTCTTATCCTTGCACGAATTTGGCTCCACTTGTTTGGCACGCTGTTTTTAGCTATATTTAGATCTAAACCTTGATAGTTATTTCGGATTTCAAACATTTCGGTTGAGCATCACTGAAGAGACATTATTTGTCGAAATGCGCATCTGGTGCATCAAAATTGGTACCGTATAAGTTTTATAAGTTTTACATTATGACCCCTGGGTCGAGGCCTCTGCTGGTGAACTGTTAGCCCCCGAGGGTCTCTACATCCCAGTAGCTAAGTACTTCGTTACTAGCTTGAAAATACGGATGTATATTTAATTGCTGTTATGAACGAAATCATAGATATCGATATGTTTAAAGGCCAGAAAATAGTGCAGCGATTAACCACAAGGCGATATTTTACCGTAATTTGGCGGGGTTCGATTCACGATTCTACTGTGGTTTGGTCTTCTCGGTCCATATTAATATGAACCGCCCGATTTGGCTTTCAATTTGTATTAAAAATAGCTTATGATAATAGAAAACGAGTTGTCGACTGTGCCGCTAAATTATTTCTCCCGTTGTGACCCACAAAGCTCCAGTAAGGAGGCATTTTAGATTATGTGTGACAAAAGAAAATGGTAGTTTTTGGTGATGTTGAGATCTTTGTTTAGAAAACATGCATTTGTACCAGTGAGGTGAAATTAAATAATACCAAAAGCAGTGTAATTATTCACAGTATCTTAAAAGTACCGTGATATACATTATATCATAAGCTACATGTATGTATCGTACCGTAAGGTTTATATCGTGTTACATATGTAATATTCCAGTTAAGGTATTCCATGTATAATTAAAGGATAATGAACAATTTTGAAAGATTTAGATCAACATAAATGTTTATTGTTAAATAATGATGAAAGTGAAGCGGATGAAATTCACATGACTGGTAAATGATTAGAAGCTGACCTTTTTGCACTTAAGACTTTTTGGAAGAGTTGTCTTCCCTTTGTAAAAATAAGAAAAATCTGATTTTCTAAAAATGTGTGTGGTCAATGATCAATTTTATTTCATATTTTCATTAAGAGAAAGTGTATGTAACTTTCTACCAAGAGATTTGTATGAAAATATAATTTGTTTTTAAAATATTGTAATAAAACATGCTTTTCCTATATACTGCTAACAGTGTGACATTTAACTCTGGACACGACAAAAGTCCAGAGTTTCGCCAACCCTTTTATTAAGGATACAAATAAACCCTTTACAAAAAAAGATGGGATTTTATGTTCACAAGACATGCACCAACATTTACACTTGTACCTATTGTAGTTTTTAAGATATTTCACCTGAAATCAAAAAATCCCATGGGATTTTGGAGGGATTTTTAATCCCACTTGGGGGATTTTCACTCCCACCAAAAATCCTATGGGAGAAAAAATAGAATTTCTCCCATAGGATTTTAACTCCCATATTTAAATTTAAAATGGGATTACAATGTCCCATAGGAGGAAATGTCCCATAATGAACATGAAATGGCAATGAATATCCTATTTGAGCATGAATGGGAATAAATATCCCAAATAAAACACAGGATGGGGACTTTTATCCCATGAATATAGTAACAAAGCAGAAAATTGTATCTTAAAAAGTGTTGTTTGTCATGATTCTTAAGAATGTACGTGCAAGCTAAGGAATGACATTAACTTTATATCTAGTAATTACACTCCTAAATTATGTAGACCTATACATGTGTTAATGGATAAATGTCTAAACAACATGATAAATTAAATTATATTAGAGCTCTGCATTACTAAACTCTTTCCCATGCAATTTTAATTGTATACATATAACCCTATCACAAAAATATCAGAATAAAATTGAACGTATTAAATTATGCAGTTAGAACACTAACTTATTTACATGCAGATGTTCACATTCACTATTTACAACCCTTCACAGGTCGTCAGGTGTGCATATTCACAGGAACCGGTATTTTTGTCTGTAATAATAATAGTAGGCCCTATGGTACCATCCCCAATGAAAAAAATAACCCAAAAGGAATGGCACCATTTCTTGTACTCAAAACTTCGCTTAAAAAAAATTCGAAAATTCTGCTTTTATCGTTACCCACCCCAATTGTCATTCTGATTCAGTAATCCCAGTACTTTTATTAGGGGTGTGTGGTATATACCCCTACTCTTATCATTATGTACAGGCTAAATTACCGGTTCCTCTGATATGTTGTGGAATTTTGGAATAGCCTAGCTTACAGTTACAATTTGTTTACAATATATTAAAATTAGTGTTAATTAAGTGCTTACGGTGAAATCTGCTACTGCTAGATGATGCTAAGTTGTTTCGTGAACCGAATCAGACATCTCCAACAAGATTCTCGAAGATTTAACAGCACAAGAATCATTTTACAAAATGCATGCTTCGGTCCATCATTCTCCCTCTGACAATCACATTCATTCTGAAGTCAAAGTACTTTCTCCTATACCTGAAGCGTCAAAAACACTTTGACAGGTAAATACGAATAAACGGTTAACAGACATCTCGACCCTAGGAAAGTTCAGTCCTGGATGTTCTAGTCCAAAAAGAAGTATGACCCAATCTTATGCATTAATTTATTAAATTTCCGGTTGAGCAACACCCAAATCCTCTAGAGACATTGTTTACAGTTATATGACATTACCTAAATGTGTGACACAATATTAATCCACCCCTGCTCAAAGGGGCATAAGCACCGAGCATAGACCTAAATTTTGCAGCTCTTCACTGGCAATGGTGACGTCTCCATACAAGTGAAAAATTCTCAAGCAGGACGTTTAAGTGTTTTTTTTTTTTTTTGTTTTTTTTTGAAAATTTTGTTTTCATTTTTTTAAATGTTAAACATGAAAAGTATAACTAAATCTGTGTTCACAGCCAAAAATTTAACCTAGCTTCTGGATGTAGGAATAAAAGCAATATTTTAGCCTTCATTCTGTGTTATGTAAACAAAGACTGGAGTCTTTTTATGTTTACATTTAAGGTGGCTCACTACACCGGGAAATAGTTTCTCAAATCAGTACAAATTGATTCAATATTTTAAAAAAGATCTGATGATATACAATAAGTGTGTATGCCAAAAACAGCAAAAAATGCAAATTTGGATAAAAACATGATTTTCAAAAATATTATTTCAACAAATGAAAAGACTGGTGGATTTGAGCTCAAGATCTGTAGTTCACCAGCCCAATGCTCTCTCTCTCTCTCTCTCTCTCTCTCTCTCTCTCTCTCTCTCTTGTCCAATGCTTTATTAATTAACCACTTAGCTACGGTGTTATAGACGAATAAATCGATCGATACAAATACTTTCCCAAAACATTTAAATCGCCATCTTGTAACATAGTGTCATAAAGCTTTAGTGTAGTGAGTACCTTAACAAACCAGTGAAATGTTTAATTGTAATTGAATTTTCAAAGCATCTTTACTTTTGCACATGCAATTTTACAAAGATTATTCAATAAAGGGTAAAAAAAAAAAAACCACTTAAAATACTTGTTTTTGATCCACTGTAGATTTTAGGAAAATATTAGATTCCTGGGTCAGAGAAATCTAGACATCATTAAATGATAATGAAGTATTGTAAAAAAAAAAAACAAAAAAAAAACAAAAAAACACCAAACTTCAAGACTCTCCAATATGTTTGCAACTAGGAGAAATGGTCACAAGCTATTTTACACCCGCATCCCTCTTGGATCAAACCACTATAACTTTTAGGATAACAATAAATCCTCTCCCAACAATGTGCACATCTGCAAATGGCAATGAAGCATTGTACAAAGTTTCAAGTTTATCAGATAATCCATACAGGAGGAGAAGCATTTTAATGCACTTTGTGACAGACAGACTTACAGATATGGACAGAAAGTACAAAAACCACATAATTATATGAAATGATTTTGCATGTAAAAAGTACATGAAGTGCACAATTATGATTTAAATGTAATTATCATTTTTATTAGGAATTTAGATGTCTCCTCTTTTTGCAAACAATATACACATCTATATATGAAGATGAGATATATAGTGAGGATATAAAACACTTCTACCAAAAATGTAAACAAATATGTGCAATGCGAGTTTGAAAAATATGTATGTCTTAAAAAGTGATTGACTAGATATCAGGAAGCAAGCAAGCTCACTCCATGTTACTGTGCTACAACTAACTGAAATTAACTACATTATCCAAAATCCACCCAAAAAGAACCAAAACCTACCAACACTAAATACCAATATATATCCATGTCAGGTCAAGGTTTCAGGAGTGAAACAATGTGTTTTTTAAACTTTAAATCTCATTATGTTTTACTTTTGTAGGATATTCATAATGTTGAAATTGATTTAAAGCAATCAATTTTCAACTGGAGATACAAGGTACATGTATGCACATAAATGTACCACCCTGAATCTCATATCATACCTTATTATAGGTGGCAAAATTATGAAATGAAATTTAATGTCACCACAGAATTTATAATTTCCGTTTCTTTCTCTCAATTCACATGGAGACCTCCTTTTTTAGAGTCTTATTTTCTTTTACTTGAATGTTCTAAATTGAAATCTAAGGAATAATAATCTTGGAAGAAAAATCTACATGAAAATATTTTCTCTTCAGATGATTTTCCATCCATTGACACCCCAAATGTATGATCACACACATTTAGCAGGAACATCTGTTCCTCAAATCTCTTTCACATAACACTTGACTACTTTTGAAATGCAATTTAAGTCTTTTTAGAAATTAACAAAGATGAGTGTACAGATTCATACCCTAGCTGTTGATGATTGCTAAAACTGATCACTACTCAAAACTCTGAAACAAATCTTGATGGATTTTTTTTTGTATTTCACACACACACGCACACATACACGTACATGCATACACACATCAACAATATCAACAAGACACTGACCTTACCAGTCACCTGAGTTATTTAGTTAAAAGTATTACTAACTCAATATGAATGAAATCTATATAATACAGTAACTTTTCTTGCTCTAGGCATGCATTTATATGCTAAATTCTACTATTCAGTAGAAGTATAATATAAGGTGTAATTCATTCCCCCAAAACCGTCTATACTGATGAAACATTTTACAATTATAAACTTGATATACACTTTTAACACTATTTGGATCTGACCTTGAATCAGAACCCTGGAGTTGCAAGCGTCACAATTTTTGTACATCTCTTTCTGTTTTTCTTGACAATGCATCCATCATTTATAATATTCTAGTGTCAACAAAATTAAAGAAGGATTCTTTTAAATCATAAAGACATGTAATTACTATGACCATTTTGGTTCCATCTATTTTAAAGTTAGTATCAAAACCTTTAGATTCTAACATGTATATATAAACTGTGTTTTTAATTATCAAATATAAAAACAAAAAAACAAAAAAACAACTTTTAGCTATTGATCTTAATCATAGTGTTTTATTTTGATAATTTAATTTACAGATACATGTATAAGTTGTCATAATGTCATTTAATTCTATTTTATTGTTGCATTCCTCTTCTTGTCCTTGTAAAGCACCTTAGAGTAATAAACTGTTTTATATAAGGCTGCATCTATATAAATTTTATTATTATTATCACTGATCGAGGTCATGAAATTTACAATTACCTGTTCCTTCTTTACCTAAAAGCATCAATAGCATTAAGGAAGATTTTATCTAAATTTAAATGTTTTACACATAAACACTATATATCAAGTTTGGTTCCTCCTGGAGTCAGAATTTCTACCCTAGGAATCATGATATTTACAAGTTTGATGTTTTGTTTACTGTCACAACAGAAGCTGACCACTAGCAATAGGTCACATGAGAGAATCAATTGACCTAAAAATCTATTAATTAACATGATTGAAATGTTTTAATCTTTATATCCATGATAAGATATTCTTTATATATTTTATATTGAATTCAATTTGGTACTTTGACATCTTTATTTTCAAAATAATTGGAATTATGTCTATATACACACATGTGAGAGTTGGCCTCCATGTGTCCAATGAAGAAATCATGAATAATGGAATGACAAATTAATGATTGTCTAATGCTTACAGGGATGGATCCAGGAATTGTTGAGAGAGGGGAATTTTACCATTAATTTTGGTTATCAAGGGAGGGGGTCCATGCACCCTCAAAATGTGTTATTTTTACTTTATTTTAGCAAAATTTCCTGAACCAGCACCCCCTCTGGATCCACCACTGGGTTATCATTTACTCCTTCATTCTTTATTACAAACCTAAGGACACTAAATTGTAATTTCACATTTTTTTTTTAATTTGACAATATTTCATTATCACACAACAGCAAAATTATGAAAGCATATACATGTACGTACAATAGTAGCAAATTGATTGTTCTGACATATTTAATATACATATATATTCATAAGAAAATTTGAACTATCATGCATATTATAGATTATCAGTCATCAAGTTTTTTGTTGTTTTTTTTTTTTTTTTTTTTTTTGTTCAAAGTAATTTCACATTTTTAATCTTGCTTATTAATTGATATGTTGATATGGAAGCAAATGACATGCATGCACGCAGAAGCTATGTGAAAAATGCCAGATCTTGTGTAGCAATTTGTAAACCCAAAGATTACAAAGCCTATTAGTATTCTATATCAGTAAAAGAAAATCTATTTTAATTCATATTTTGCAATAGATATGATAAAAGGAATAAGGATTTAATAGTAATTATCAAAATCTATAGTTTAAAATTGAAAAACAATCTCATAAAAAATATAACATATATTTTACACATGCATTTTTGTAAACTTTACAAAAGGAACAGATCCCCCCCCCCCTGAATTTATATAAAAATCAGTATTATGTCCTGTGACATTTTGTTATTATGCTTTAATAAACTTCCAATATTGACTTTGTCCTTGCATGGTCATTTTGTCCATTTTTTTTATATCTGTACCCAGGTTTTGTCTTGTGACTTTTACCCCAACTAATCCCTTTGTGTATAATACACATGGGATGTTCTTTACAGCTCAGCAAGCCCCTGGCTTTGTTTCTCATTGTTCCTTATCTACAATTACTGGGTGAATGACTTTGTGAGGTTGTAATTTGCCATCTAATACTTTTATAAGCATTTCATATCATGATCAACATATCATGCTATTTCAGTCAATATTATAAATAATTCATTTGATACATAATATGTAATATTGTAGGCTTATATGGTGATATTTGGAAAATAATGGCAAAGCAATTCTCAGCATGAACATTGAAAATTATGTTGCAATATACATCACCCAATACAAAGGCAAAGGATACATTTTAATTTTTACGCTTAAATTCATATGAAATATTGTGAAATTCATAATCATGTGAATGCATAGCTGCAGAACTGTAGCTCTCTGAGAAAATATTAATTGGTAAAGATCTGTCCCAATATTTTCTCAGAGAGCTACAATTCTGCAGCTAGTGAATGTGGTTAACTTATACTACCATTAAGATATGTAATCTCTTTCTAATATTTGTTTAATTTGTACATTTTTCATATTGTACAACAAAGTATAATTTAATGCACATTAATCCTCGGATTATAATAATTTTTTTAAATTATTTTTTTTTAGGCTTAATTTTTTTTAATTTATTTGTACAAATAGAAATTAAGTGCATCATAATATATACTTTTAAAGGTAAGATGTACAATTGATATATAATCACTCATACCAACCATTCATACTCCACTCAAACATTTCAAAACTATGGATTATAAATTTTGATTAGTGCAAAATTTGTTAATTTTTATAAGGTCATCTCAAATCTTTTAAAATCATTTTAGTGACTTTTTGGGGGAAAACACCTGAAACACTTTTAAAGCCAATTTAAATGGTCCAGGTCAAGCATATTTTGCTTTTAGGCCAAATCTTTGTAAGATCATTTGTGCACTTTGACAATTATTTCTAAATATTTGGGCTAGTATAATGAAGAAGTATGGATGTTTCAATTTTCATTAACATTTAATACCAAAACCATATCTCCTTTGCTTGATCAAAAAAGCCCCCCCCCCACACACACACAGTGAGGTCTAGATCCGCCACTGTTTAATCTGTGATTTTGGGGCGAAGTTGGATCAATTTCATTTTATGAACAGGTCCAGTGGTACGATGGATTTTTCATTTTCAAGACAAATTAATAGAATTATAAATTGTTTGCCAGTAAAAAGAAGTAATGATTTAAATCAGATACTTGGAACAGTGTTGATGTTAACAGGGACCTATATACTAGTTAGTATATAGGTCCCTGATGTTAACTTATGAAATTCTTATATTGTATACAATATATTATCCAACTAACAGATAGACTTTTTCAATTATATCTTATGCATTATGAACTGTAGCTAAACAATATCACTATTAAAATCTGATGTCCATTTCCATGTAGTTGGGAATCAATTAAGCTTTCCTGGTTCCGATTTTGATTTAATTTTTATTTTGTGAACATAAATCAATATTTGTCTAATCACAGGAACCGGTAATTTTGTCTGTAATGATAATAATGAGAGTCTATACGATACCCCCCCACCCCCCCCCCCCCCGTGTTTTTATTAGGAGGTGGTATTGAATACACCCGTAAATATCATTACAGACAAAATGGTAATATATTTACAAGTGCACTCTACGTATTGTTCTCCACGGGCAAGGGCACCGGAAGTATGGATACATGTATTTAGAGATTGGCCTTCTACTGGTATATAATAAAATGAATTTTATTATACCGGTAGAAGGCCAATCTCTATACCGGTAGAAGGCCAATCTCTAAAGCTTACAAAAAAGCGTGAAACGATTACATGAATCGAAAGAGGGATGAAATAGACTACGAATTCATACATTTCAGAGAAATTATTCCCACCAAAAAAAAAATATGAAAAAGGTGGAGGGGGGGGTAGTAATATCCATATTTAAGGTGCCTGTGGGCAAGGGCGCATCCAGAAATTGTTTAAAGGATGAGCGGATTGCGACCCAAGTTTGTGCCTATTCCGTCCCGGCCCCAAAGATGGGTGAATATCTCAAACTGGTAAAATGACTATGGAAGTAAAGTGGAGTGACTACAACCCTCTCGATCCGCCACTGATGAACAAGAACTACATTACGGGGATTAGGAAGCACAGGGTTCATTTAGAATAATTGTAATCTTTAAGGAAATCTTCGTGGAGCACATTATCGCAAATAGTTGCTGAAATTGAACCTTACCATAATTCCGCCGGCGAGGATTGCAGCTATTTTCACTTTCACATCGCAGGAGGTGCGTTTGATGAGCTATCAACTTATACAGACAGTATCTCCTCATATCTACATGTACAGGGGCGGGTCCAGGGCACTTATTCATAAAATATTTTACGACTAAGATCAAAATTTACAAACACTGTAATTTCCTTATTTTTCATTTCTTGTAGACTTTCTAAATTAATATGTAAAGTACATTCATGGTTTATAAAAGTTGAATACATACTTATGACCTTGTGATCGGAATTTGATTATCAGACAGAATTCTTTTTTTTCATCTTAGTCGTAAGATATTTTGTGAATAAGGGCCCAGGAATTGTGGTTACGGGGCGCCACTTTATGAGGCAGTGGGTCCATGGCGAAGCCCTGGTTGGGGCCCAGGGGGTGAAGCCCCCGAAAACTCCTGGGTTTTACAAATTTTATGGGCCTTGAAATATTTCTCCTATTTAGTCATTTGTATTACATGTATTTTCTATCATTTTAATAAGGTGAAATTAATAAAATGACCCAAATTTTAAGGGTTTTGGTGGAAAATATTAAGTTCTCCCAATAAAGTAATTAAAAAAATTAAAAGATTTTGTCATTTATTTCTCCGCCTGCGTCCCCTCTAAATCCGCCACTGATGTATATTGCAATAATCTACCAGAATATACTGACACCTTATAGGTGATACTTCATTAGTACAAATGGACACCACCACCATCCCTCCGAAGGGAGGGGGTGAGACTAACAATGAAAGGGGAAAAACACATTCCGCAAATTACAATATACATGTAACAGGCTGTCTTTGCATTTAGTCCAAGTGTTTTCAGTTATCTTTTTAAAAATTCTATATATTGATTGCAACACAAACATCCTATTATAATTACATGGCGATGATAAAGTCGCAGTAAGTTTCCACAAAGCTGAAAATTGGTATACACCATATTGTACAAACTGATACAGAACTAAAATATTGCGGAAACTTATCAAAACTTTGCGGTAGACTATCAGTATAGCAATGTGCATACTAAAACAGAACAGTTTCTGCAAACCGAAATTTGCGCAAACTTGATCAGCTTTCAGCAAATTTTCGTTGCGGAAACTACTTGAAAACGACGTAGATATATCAAGTTTCAGCAGGACACACCAAGTTTTTGCAGGGTGAAAGCTTTCAAGATGAAAAATGAGTGCGGAAACTTGACGAAAACCACTTGTACACCTAAGTCTATGTAGTGAAATTTGTATTTTTCATCCATTTGTAAATTCCATGTTTTTAATGAAAAGAACTTATAATAATTGACATTAGTAAATACTATGTAATATTGCAGGTAAATTTTGTAGGGTATATAAGCGAGTGGGGGGGGGATTCAGACCAGCTTTTAGTGTTAGGAATTGCATGCTTTAGTCCCAGTTTGTGTTACTCTGAAGTGAAGTCCCAATTGGTTATTAAAATGCACGTACATAGATTTATACATTTCCATACACCTATATTCAGTGCAACTCCCCCCCCCCCCCCCCTCTAAAATTTTCAAATTTAAGGTAAATCGCGGTATCTTGTTTAGAAAAATGTACTAAACGATAAAAGAAGTAATAATTTCTTCCACTCCCGGAGAAATAAATGACAAAATCTTTTGATTTCTTGCATTACTTTATTGGGAGAACTTAATTTTGTTCTAAAACCCATAAAATTTGAGTCATTTTATTAATTTCACAAATGACTAAATAGTAAACATATTTCAAGCCCTGTAAAATCCCGGAGCTTCCAGGGGCTCACCCCCCCCCCTGAACTCCACCAGCGCTTTGCTCTGGGTCCACTGTGGGTCTCAAAGCGGCCCCCAGACCCCCTGCCTCATAAAGTGGTGCCCCCTCCCTGTAACCGCATTTCCTGGACCCGCCCCTAATATTACGAAGTTCATACAGCCCGAATCATAGAAGCTTAGACTGGGTATTTTGAATTGAAGATTTTAAGATTTCCAAAACGCAGTTTGACAAATAAAAACGGGTGTGTAATGCTCTAGTATAAAATTATATTGGAAAAGAAGAATCTACACGCGTGCACATGCGCATGCCTTTCTGCTGTCTGACTGGCTCTATCCTTCAGACTCTCGCGTTATAATCTAGGGGATAATTGAATTATCTCTCAAGATCCATGTAAATGGCTACATTCAAGTAATAGACAATTGTGTAGTATTACATGAATTTACATATGTTGATTTTAAAGCAAGATAACCACGAATTATGTATTGTATTCAGAGGCGGGTGCAATATTTCAGTTTGGGGCCCGGAGAAATTGTTGGGTGGGTGGGTCTAAAGATCGCCTTTAGACCTCAGTAAGTCCAAGACAAAGTCCTGGGTGGTTCCAGGGGACAAAGCCTATGAAAGCTCCCGCGCTTTTTTCTCTTTTCTTTTTATTGCGAAAACTAGCACCAGTACTCTCTAAAGTATTTTGATTGCATATCTTTATTCTTAAAAGCTGTATATTTGGCATGCGCATATTTAATATACATTAATGAAAAAAAAGTCTAAAACTATATCGCATTAAAAGTGTACAAATTAAGTTTACTTAGCTCATTACCAACATTGGGTGCATGATCTTTAGTTCCTTAGAATGTATTAAGTACTAGAGACACACGTTACATGGATATGAAAACAGACACTCAGATTTGATTGATAGGATATTGTATAAGTTTCCTCTCGAGAATTTTTCACTCATATGAAGACGTCACCATTGCCGGTGAAGGGCTGAAAACATAGGTCTATGCTCGGTGCTTACGGCCTTTGAGCAGGGAGGGAATTTATCGTGCCACAGAAGTTGAGACAGTGGGCCTCAGTTTTTGCGTTCTCATCCGAAGGATTGTCCCATTGGGTCGTCTCTTACGACAGGCAAGGAGTACTGAGGACCTAGTCTACCCGGTCTTGTAAAGCATAAGATTTTCCCCCGCATAGACTTTCCCTCCGGAAAAACGGGCCCGGGATAGACATCCCCCCCCCCGGAAAGATGGGCCTGGAATAGAATTTCCCCTTACGAAGAATTAACCCAGGTCCAACCCCAACCCCCTGAGAAAAACCGTCCCAGTATAGAAATTCCCCCTAAATGACACTACACCCCCATTCTTATATTTTAGCTATGTATCTGTTTCCATTTCTATTACTAGAATTCTCTTGCTTATTTAGACCCAGTAATTCTTCTGATTATTTTTGTGTGTGTGTATCGTGAACAATCATCATCTTATGATTTTTTATGAAAAGGAAATTGCTCAAATCGTGTAATGGTATATCAAAATTCATTCAGACGTCTTAAGTCTTTATTGTTATTTACTAGTATCTAACATTTGAATTAGTAAAGTTGGGAAGAACTTAAATGATTTTTTTAATTTAAATAAACGAGAAAATTGAATTACTTTTATTGATAGAGTTCATCTATTTTACTTTTCAGATATTTTAATTATACATCTTATAGTCGATTTTTTTACGAAAAATCCTACTTATATTGACCATCGTTAAAGTCTTTTGGTAAGCATATTGTATTTACAATATGCATTTCAAAGTTTTCAGCGTTAAATCCAGCTTCAGCATGTCAACAACAAAAAATATTCGTTTGTTTTATGAATATCGTAATATTAATGAGCGCATATCTATTTCCTTAAACTATTATAACAAATGAAATCCGGAAACAGGGGGGGGGGGGTGTTATATATATATACCAGGGCGATTTTTCCGCCAAAGGGGAGACTCTATACTGACTTTGTACATAGGGGGAAATTATATGCTGGGGCGCAATTCCGGGCCCGTTTTTTCGGGGGGGGGGGTCTATGATACAACACCGGATCCCCACGGCATAACACATATCTGATATACATATTACATGTAAAAGCCCTACATTAACTGGATACTTGATATTGGACTACAGGGGCTTTGCAATTGAGGACTAACTAAATCACGGTTAGGGTGGTTTGGGAGGGGTTGTCCCCCTCCCTTACGGGAGAAAATATTGAAGCATTACAGGTAATGATCAATTGCAAGCACATTAAATTCTTATTTTTGAAATGATGGGGGTGGGGGGTGGGTGGGTGGGGGGGTGTGCGATCTCCACACCCCTTAATTCCGCAAGTGAGACTGTTAGTTAACTCTATGATAAAATTTAGAAGATATAAAACAGAAAGAATGTTGATACAAGTAAAAAGTTTCATACATTTTTGGAAAATTATCTAGATGTGCAATATTTAGGATTAAGCTCAATAAAAATCCGAAGTATGTAACATTTGATAAGGGTAATTTTCGCATGGGGCGTCTCTATGCCGGCTTGATTAGATCGCGTCGTATACGTACATTTAATGACAGAGTGAAATTTCAGTGTTTTTATTAGGAATATGCATTGATTGATCACTATTTTACAATCAAGTGTTGCATCTATATATTTTGGAAAATTAACTATACGTGATGGCTGGTCGAGGGGTTGGGGAAAGGGTGGGTACCTTGATCAGTCCGCTACTAAAGTTTTCCTAGTAATGAAGACAGTATTAGTTCTTCATTGTAAAATCTATTTCCAATATCAACCGTAACTATTTCAACTCCAGTAAAGCTTCCACCAAAAAATTACAACAAACAACAAATCATCGATACATAAATGTTCGAGATTATGTCTCTAGGTATTGTCAAAAATAACAACGAAATCTTTCTTTGGAAGCGGAAGACCATAATGATAACAGAGATAACAATGAGGTCTTCAGTTGGAAGCGGAGGACCTGAATTACAGTAAACAAAAAACCCATATATACTAGACTAGATAGGTTAGGGTCAATGACTTATGATATCGTGTCTGACGAAGCGTAACGTGTAGAATTTAATAGGGTAGTTTGTTAATTGGGAATACAAAATGACTGACTAGTGGGACCACTATTTTTTTTTTTTTTTTAATTTATTTAAGTAGTGTCAAGAACAACGAAATCTTCCGTTGGAAACGGAAGACCTTAATGATATCTTATTCAGGTTTCCATTTGGGAGCAGAAGACCTTAACTACAAGACTTGTTCGGTTAGGGTCAATGTGTTATGTTGTCGTATCCGACGAAGCGTAACGACTATGATTTAAAAGGATAGTTTGTTAATTGGGAATACACAATGACTGACCAGTTGGGCCACTATATTTTTTTTTATATCCGAACTAAACATCGTGTGATTATTTCCTGTACATATATGAAGTATTCAAATTGTACATTGTATAGAATATCAGGGACTAAGTAGAGTGATTGATCAGTATTTTCCGTTCAAGTGCCATTTCTATCTGGTCAAAACGAGCCTTTTGTCAATTTTGGACCATAAATCCTGCAGAAGGAGGGGTGGCTTCTGCTCCTCCGCCGCTAAAGTATTTTTTTTTTAAATTTCAAAATATTAAAAAATAAACACCACACGAATATCTATTCTAAATATTTAAATTATTCAAAATGTTAACGTTGTCTATTTCAACTTTCAATATAGTTAGGAAGCTAAGTGAATAACGCTGAATATTACCGCAGATATCCATTGACTTCATTTACCTAATTATTATAGATCAACACAATTATATTTATACGTTTACTTAAAAAAAGTGGCGGATCCAGGGGGTTAAATTGCAATACGAATACTTTACTTTTGAAGAAAGAAAAAATAGAAAACCCAAACAAATAGAAACTCCAAATAAACAATGAAACATACTAGTAAAGATCACAGGAATTTATCACGTACAAAATCAGTATCTAGGTAGTATTAGTGGGTTAGTGTCTGACGCTGCGTAACGGTCAGGACTCAATGGTGAAGTTCGTTAATTGGAATTACACAATGACTGACCAGTGCTTTACGTTCAAGGGTAAAAATGGGCCACTTGTCAATTCTAGAAATTGAATTGTGCGAGGGAGAGGGGGATGTTCGCTCTCGGTCATCCACCACTAAAGTTAATAAACATCATATGATGAATTCCTTAACATGTATATATGTAAAGTATTCAAAATTTTAACATTATATCTACTTGTATTTTAACTTCCAATAATGTTACAATGATAGATGAGTACCGCTGTTATAGGCATCACCAAAATTATCTAGCTAGTGGCGGATCCAGAGGGGTAAGAAGTAGGCATAAAATCGTGATAACAGTACTTTGCTTTTGGAATAATGATAAATAAACCCTGACAAGACAACTCTGATATATATATAAATGTCCGTGATCATAGAAATGTATCACATAAAAAATCGATGGCTAAGTGGAATAACAATTAATTGTCAATGATACCAGGTTTTCATTGCGAAGCAGACCTTAATTACAATAAACAAGTACACCCATATATACAAGACTAGTTCGGATATGTTGTCGTGTCTAACGAACCGTAACGAGTAGGATTTAAAAGGGTAGTTTGTTAATTGGGAATACACAATGACTGACCAGTCCCCATTACATTTTTTTTAAATTTCCGAACTAAACATCGTGTGACTGTTTATACCATACAGATATGAAATATTCAAATTGTACATTGTAGAATACCAGGGACTAAGTAGAGTTACAATGGGAGTAGTTTTTTTAATTGGAAGTACACAATGACTGACCAATATTTTCCGTTTGAAAGTGCCATTTCTATCTGGTCAAAACGAGCCTTTTGTCAACTTTGGACCATAAATCCTACAGGAAGAGGGATGGCTTCCGCTCCTCCGCCTCTAAAGTTGTTTTTCTAATTTCAAAATATTAAAAAATAATCCTCGTATGATTATGTATCCTAGATATTTAAAGTATTCGAAATGTTAACGTTGTTTATTTCAACTTTCAATATAGTTAGGAAGCTAATATTAAGTGAATAACGCTAAATATTACCGCAGATATCCATTGACTTCATTTACCTAATTAGTAGATCAACACTATACGTCTACCTAATAACTGGCGGTTCCAGGGGGTTAAACTGCAATATCAATACTTTGCTCTTGAAGAAGAAGGGGGAAAAACCAAACAAATAAAAACTCCAAATAAGCAATGAAACATACGAGTCAAGATCATAGGAATTTATCACGTACAAAATCAACTCACGACTAAGTAGTGTCAGTGGCAACATAACGGTCTGTATTCAATGACTGACCAGTGTTTTACGTTCAAGGGTAATGTCTATCTGGTCAAAATGGGCCGCTTGTCAATATTGGAAATTGAATTGTGCGAAGTAGAGGTGGAGTGTCGATCTCGGTTATCCACCACTAAAGTTAATAAACATAACATCATATGATGAAGGCATGCCTTTATATATATATATATATATATATATATATATATATATAAAGTATTCAAAATGTTTACATTATATCTACATTTATTTTAACTTTAATTAAGTTAGAATGATAGGTGAGTACATGTACCGCTGCTATAGGCATCACCAGAATTAATTTAGCTAGTGGCGGATCCAGGGGGGTATTATAAGAAGTAGGTATAAAATCGTAGTGTCAATGGATTGATTTAAGGTTTCATGTCCAACGAAGCGTAACGATTATGATTTACGAGGGTAGATTGTTAATTAATTGGGAGTACACAATGACTGAACAGTGCTTTACATTCAATAGTCGTGTATATCTGGTCATTAAGTGGCTGGGGAAATAATTAGTACTATGTGTGAGGAATGGGAATGGGACGGGGGATCCGCCCATTCGCCACTGAAGTTATTATTTGAAAAATAAACATCGTATAGTTAAATTCTTTTGCGTATACAAGGTATTCAAAATATTAACGTCATCTATTTTATCATCCAATGAAATTAAAATGATAAGTGAAGACTGTTGTAACCACACAATTTGTGTAACTAATTAGTGGCGGATCTCGGGGTTAATACATTTGTAAGTAGACCTAAAAATTTGCGATAACATTGCTTTGCTTTATGAGTAAAAAAGTCTACAATATTCATAAAACATTGATACACAAATGTCGAAAATCATAGACGTTTATCACTATAAAATCGCTCGAGATGTTTAGAACACGTAGAGCCGAACTTCCCTAGAGTCGAGACGTCTGTTAACCGTTTATTCGGACACGCCTGTCAAAGTCTTTTCGACGCTTAAGGTAATGGTAGCAATCGGAGAAAGTACTTTGACTTGAGAATGAATACGATTGTAGAAGGGAGGGAAAGATGGATGGACCGAAGCATGCATTTTGTAAAACGATTCTTGTGTTGTTAAATAATCGAGAATCTTATTTGAGATGTCTGATTCGGTTCACTAAACAACTTAGCATCACCTAGCAGAGTTCATCTTTCACCGTAAGCACTTAACGCTAATTTTAGAATATGTAAACAAGTTGTAAGTTAGGCCTATTCCGTAATTCAACAACATATCACAGGAACTGGTAATTTAATCTGTAGTAATAATACTGCTACCCTTTATAAAACCACAAGGATGGTGGGTGACGATAATTTTAAGAACTATTTTGAAACAGCCCTTGTAGGTCCCCCCCCCCCCCAATAGCAGCTGATTAGGGGATGGAACGGTATATGGTATATACCCACACTATTATTAATACAGACAAAATTACCGGTTCCTGTGAACATATTTTAACACCTGACGACATATGAAGGGTTGTGAATAGTGAATGTGAGCAACTGCATCTGAATGCAAGGGCAATGGAAGTTGATGTAAATAGATACATGTAGTATGTGCATGTATATATATTTATACATGCATATACTATATATTTACATTAACTTACAGTGCCCGTGTGTGAATGAGTATTTCATAGTGTTCTTGTCTGCTTGTTGCAATAATATAGTCCCGTCCAATTTTATATGGATATTTTTGTGCAAGGGTTATATGTATACAATTAAAATTGCATGGGGAAAAGTTTAGTAATGCAGAGCTCTAATATCTTTTATTATCTCTCATGTTTTTTTTAGACATTTATTCACAAACCCATAGGCCTACACATAAGAGTTTATAATTACTATATATATTTAAAAATTAATGTCATGCCTTGGCTTTTAAGTACATTTTAAGAATCATGACAAACAACACTTTTTAAGATACAATTTTCTGTTTTATTGTTATATTCATGGAATAAAAATCCCATCCTGTGTTTTATTTGGGATATCTATTCCCATTCATGATCAAATAGGATATTTACTACCATTTCATGTTCATTATGGGAAATTTCCTCCTATGGGACATTGTATCCCATATTAAGTTTAAATATGGGAGTTAAAATCCTATGGGAGAAATTCTATTTTTTCTCCCATAGGATTTTTGGTGGGAGTGAAAATCCCCCAAGTGGGATTAAAAATCCCTCCAAAATCCCATGGGATTTTTTGATTTCAGGTGAAATATCTTAAAAACTACAATAGGTACAAGTGTAAATGTTGGTGCATGTCTTGTGAACATAAAATCCCATCTTTTTTTGTAAAGGGTTTATTTGTATCCTTAATAAAAGGGTTGGCGAAACTCCGGACTTTTGTCGTGTCCAGAGTTAAATGTCGCACTGTTTGCTATGTTAAATTCTAGGTGAAATAAATCCAACAGTAAACACAATTTTGAAAATTCCTATGGTGGGTTATTTTTATTTGATGAACCCTTCAAAATGATACCATCATTACAAAAATTACACCATCCATTTATTAGATATGAAATATGGTCATTATACATTGAATACCTTAAATACGAAAATTGCAGCCTTCAAATCACTCTAAAAGGGCAGGGAACTACGAATCTTTTTAAGGGGATATGATGCTGAGATGATAGTTATTAGATTCTTCTGGGAAAAAATTGTCATGAAAAGGAGGTATCTTTTGTTTGAAAAATGACAATTTTTATATACGTTAATGAGTTTGTTTCCATGGAAACAACCCCTGAACTTACCAATGTTGAAAAAACACAAAAGGCTAAAATTTAGCAGTTGTGGATCCAAAAATATGTACATTGTACAACAAACACGTTGTAATATGAATATATTTAATGGCCATCATACATACAGCCTATGTACAGACAATATGATGTGAAAATATTTTACACGTAACACAAAAACAAATTACCCAAAATTCAGTCCAAATTTCCTCAGAACCTCTAAAAATGTTTTTGAGGATAGAGTTTTCTAGGAAAATGATCACAAACATTTAGTGAATGTAATTAGATTTTAATTATTTTACTATGATTTGAAGATGGCATCCATAATTATAGGACTAACCAAATTATTGGCATATTAATGAATTGGATAAAAAGATATGATGAACTGAAGGTCATTGAAAATTGCTACAAATTGGACTGATTTTTTTCTCTTTCTCTAAAACACATATTTTCAATATCAAACACAACGTTTAAATATTATGCTCTTAATAGTGATTAATTTGTTAAAATATTTTAGTTGGTATGAAAACAAATTCAATTTCAAACAAAACAGTCTGAATTCCCTCTGTCTTTTTTCAATTTTCAACGTATAGTGTTCAGATAAACGCCATAAAATCATATCCGTTTACCTGATCAGGATATAGGGTTCATGGCGGATGTGACCGGTCGACAGGGGATGCTTACTCATCCTAGTCCCCTGATCTCTCTTCTGGTGTGTCAAGGGGTCCGTATTTGCCCAATTATCTATTTTGTATTCCTTATAGGAGTTATGAGATTGACCCCTGTTCGTTATGTTCACCTTTCATCCAGTATGAATGTATATGCAATGTGAAGATAACGAACAGTGATCAATTTCATAACTCCTAAAAGCAATACAAAATATACAGTTGGGCAAATGCGGACCCCTGGACACACCAGAGGTAGGATCAGGTGACTAGGAGGAGTAAGCATCCCCTGTTGACCGGTGACACCCACCGTGAGCCCTATATCCTGATTAGGTAAACGGAGTTATCCGCAGTCAAAATCAGTGTGCCAAGAACGGCTTAACAATCGGTATGAAACACGTCAGACAGCATTTGACCCAATGCGAGGTTGTATTGACGAACTAGATCGTTATAACGACCATAGAATTTGCGAAATGTTGACTTCAATCGAGACTGTTGAAATCCCTGTACCATCAAGTTGTTTGTCAGTAGCTTACCTCGATTTAAAAACTGACTATACCCAGAACAAGCTCTTGCATATCGAATCAGTTGAGATATATAAACACCATATGCAGGTGATAATGGAATAGTTTTGAAATTTCATTTAGATAATGCATAAAGGTATACTAAACCAAACAACAAAAAAGTTAAGATCTATATCACTAACACAGTCTTATTTTGCTTTGAAAAACTAATTCAAACAATCAACAATTTCACAACCGATATTGATACAGTTGCGCCTTAGTATCTAATAATATTATATATTCTTGCGTCACTTGTTGTAATTGAATCAGTGTAATTCATTATAGTAAAAATGTAAAATGTGAAAAATACTACTAAAATTGACATGAATTAATGGGTGATGGGCACATTCTAATTAAATCTAGATACTCATATAACGAAATTACGCAACGCGTATCTACATAATTGTGTACCCCTCTAAACTGCAAATATTGTTTTAGATACGTGGGCCAATTATTTAATTGCTATTGATTCTAACCATTCTAAAAAGGTGAAGATAACGAACAGAGATCAATCTCATAACTCCTATAAGGAATACAAAATAAAGATTTGGGCAAACCCGGACCCCTGGACACACCAGAGGTGGGATCAGGTGCCTAGGAGGAGTAAGCATCCCCTGTTGACCGGTCACACCCGCCCTGAGCGCTATATCCTGATCAGGCAAACATATGTTTTTTTGGGGGATCAGATATTTAGGAGGATCGGGTTAGGTTGGGTTAGTGCATTATCTCCTTTAGATTCCCTATTTCATTATTTTGAAAATTTACACAAGAATTATAATCAAATGTTTGATTTTATTTTCTTTCTACGCACTCTGGGGAAGGGATGGGATCTGGTCTATATGAATATGGAATTTGGGTAACAAATAGTCCTGTTTTAAAGTAGAAGAGAGGCAGTCTAGAAGTCATACTCCCCTCCCCTCCCTCATCTGCAAATGAAAATCAGATGTGATAAAACACATAATACATGTACTCTGTTAGATTTAAAGCATACAGTTATTATTTGATGAGAGCAGCTACATGTTTGATTTTGCCTATTCTGCATTTGCCCCCTTTTATAACGTAGGTGTTTTTGACAGGTATCGACCGTTCTAATTTCAAATCCAAACATCTAACAACATATAACTTCGATTCAAATAAGCAATTAAACTAACGTACATTTCAATTATTTTTGCAAAAAATGCAGGCCCACCTCATTTCGAGCCATTTTCTCTGATGAGTAAATCGATCGGTAATAAATTCCGCCATGCATATGCAGAAAGCAGTCCTGAATACTTCGTAGCCTGCTTTATATTTCTCTACTTATTATGGTAGTTGAGAATACATGTATCATCAATGAACCAATGAATTGCATTAAATAATTCACAAGACGCAGACAGTAGATTCATGTACAGGTAGAGGTATATACGTGAGCGGTAACACATGTACCTATATATATGCCGACAAAATGTTTAGTCATCGGGTAACGATATTTTTCAATTATTTTTATCATTTACGAAATCTCGGAATATAATACAGAATTTTTATTAATACTCTGGCATAATAAAATTTTTGCAGAATTTTTTAACCCCAAATTTACTGTCGTTCAATTTGGCTATGTTTTTAAAATTGTGCAGAAATTATGTTCGACGTGTTGCGATCCCGTCTTTCATTTCTATTTTGAATGTATTTTGAACAGAATACACAAGTTTAGAAATATATAAAAACATGCAGTACCGTGACATCTGTCACATTATGTCTACTGTCAACGTAAACATGGCGTCGAAAATCACGCGCTTATGTCGTTGCCTCATATTTGATGAAAACGCGTCATTCGGATGAGACTGCAAAATCCGAGGTCTCGTGTCACAGCAGGTGTGGTACGATAAAGATCCCTCCCTGCTCAAAGACCATAAGCGCCGAAGATGGGCCTAGATTTTGCAACCCTTCATCGGCATTGGTGACGTCTCCATATGAATGAACACTTCTCTAGCGGGACGTTAAACAATAAACAATCAATCACTAATTTTCTAACGTGTTATTTTCTTAACAGACGATTAAAACTAGAATTGCTATATTACTTTTCACCTGGTGTACATAGAGACCCTAAATGTACGCGCCGTAGTATGATGGTTTTGCAGTTTTAATTTAGTGTGTGAAAGAAGATAGTGGATCGAGACGCTAAAAGGAATAATTTTTTAGTTGAATAAAATGTTAATGAATAAAATCAACCTACCTTCATGATATGGAGAAACCTCCGTTGTTTCACATACGTATCACATGGCGTACATATTGAATATTGCATATGTTTTCTATAATTATAAGACTATTAACACATGCCTAATCTGTGACATCGTTACTCAATGTATGATTATGACGTCATCTTCTTTGGCTCCCTATGTTAAATGCGGTGCTAGGATCGAGAGTTGAAAACCCTAATCACTAAACCACCGCGGTTGATAGAAAACCTTAATCACTTAAACCACCGGGGCTGATAGAAAACCCTAATCACTAAACCACCGGGGCTGATAGAGTAGTAAATACTCATCGGACAAGGGATATATGGATAAAGATCATATTGGAAATGTCAAGGTCACTCAGAACATATTTCTCATGGAAGGAAAAAGTTCTTTATGTCAACAGTTTTTGAACAGGTATTGATTGTATATTACACAAATAAGTAAACGGCAAATGACTTTCAGACAAAGGTCATTTTGGAAAGGTGAAGATTACTCAACATTTACCTTATATGTAAAACTCCTTCATTTTAACAACATTTCAACACTTTTTATACCAGCACTTATTAAAAAGAGCTCGGTTCTTCTGTCTGTCACACGTGTTTCTTCCTCAAACTCTAGTAACCAGTCAATCTTTTGGATTATCACAGGTCGTGTCCTATAGATGTGCAGTGACGTTTTGGAATTTGCAGATTTACGTTGGTGGTCAAATGGGTGTCACAATATGATGATTTCTCTTAAAAAACTAGAGAGAAAAAAACCTGGACCCCAGAATTCATCATACAAAATGTAGATTGTCCGCGATAGCTACATCATCTTTTGGATGATGAATGGTGGTGTCTAGCAGATGTACAAAACAGTTTCGGAATTTTCATTTTCACCCTGGAGGCCAAATTTGGGTTAAAAATGAAACTTTACTACAAAACAAAAGTTCCAAAGAATTACCAAAAACTCAGTTAACATTTTACACAGTAGCTAAATCATCTTTCGGAAGACGATTGGTGGTGTCCAGGTACATGCACGTGCAGTAAGATTTCGGAATTTTTATTTTCACCCTGGGGCGCAAATGGAGATTGAAGAATGTTTCCTTATAAAATAACATTCTAAAACGAAATCGCTTTTCAATATTTTCACGGATGACAGTGAATGACAACCTGTTGTACTTCACAACAGAGTTTTATTATTTCAATTTTACTGAAACGCAATGTAATTTGATGTTGGGCTTGTGCGTGTGGCTTGTATGTACTGAATATTTATGCTGTGGAAACGCACGTATAATATTTTACATTGCTCTGAAGTTTGTAGATTTTCATTATCATAGTCTATATGAAAATATAATTTCACACAATTTCCATAGCCGTATTATTTTACCAACATTATATCTTAACGTCATAATAAAAGAGTAACAATATATTGGTGCTTTTGTATATCACTTTGCAATCACTGTGTACATGTGTGTAACTAAGCAATATTTATTATGCTCCAGAAGATGTAAAAAAAAAAAACCCAACTAATTGAGTATACTCTATCGACTTTTATATGCACGTAGATAAATAGATAGATATATTGATTGATTATATCATATAATAACAACATATAATTAGATAGATAGATAATTTATGTGATATAATAGCAACAGATCATTTGTAAATGTAATCCATGTTCATTGCAAATTATCTATGAAAAGTCAACACACAGAAGGTATTTGATAATTATCTCTTTCACACTCTCTGGTACACTTTTTAGATTTGTGAAGTGATCGACATGCAACCATTGTATACGGATGTTATGATATTTAAATATATGTTTAAATATTTTATTATCTTCTATGCATTTCAGAAGACATCGCATGTTTGCACCTGATACATATCAATAATTCCATTTGTAATTAAGTTTCATTATATAGCAATACTAACGAAATCATTATTTGATATTTTGTGACATGAAGTCGATCACGGGATAAGAATTTTTGTTGCGTATGAATACAATCACCACTTCAAAATTATTTGGGTCAATTGAACTAGGTATTGTTACCTGGCTTGATATAAACAAAATATAAAAACACGCATCAGAATATTTTAATAGAGTTTACTTTGTAAACAGACAATAAAACAGTGAATAAAACAGAAACATTGAACATAGCGTTGTCACAACGGTGTCATTCTATAAATAGCAAACATTGCATATCAAAACAGTGCATAAATAGAATGAAGTGGATATTGATTTCTTCTAGTACGATAGTTAACGTTATATATACAAAACGTTTTGTAAAGTTAAACAACGTACTGACTATTTTCTTCATCAAATTCCCACAAGGATCGTACAATATAGGACTTAAGCTTACATCCCACTGCTTTATGTATACGTTCATTGAAAAAAAGATTCGCAATATCCAAAGCAATCCGGGGTTACATCATTTGCTACACACAAATAGTATTGCCTAGAATGAGAGAGCTAGCCTCAGCTTACAAAAAGTTCGTGTTACAATGTTAAGATGTCAAAGAATGTACAGTAAAATTGTATTTACACAATTCTATGTAGTTATGTCGTATGAAAAATTACAATTTACATTTTGAAAACATTTGGTTCTTATAAGACACAAACATACATTATGCAAACTTTACATTACAATGGGAAATCCATCTACCATGCCTTCATTTGATATGTACGGGAATCAAGCGGGTGATTAATAAAAGATTGAATGATTGATTGATTGAATATTGTTTATCGTCCCGCTCGATAATATTTCACTCATATGAAGACGTCACCATTGCCGGTGAAGGGCTGCAAAATGTAGGCCTATTTTCGGCGCTTATGGCCATTGAGCAGGGATGGATCTTTATCGTGTCACACCTGCTGTGACACGAAACCTCGATTTTTGCGGTCTAGTCCAAAGGACCACGCCTTTTCTTGCCTCTTACGACAAGCAAGGATTTATTCTAACCTGGATCCCCACATGATCATTAATGAAAGAGGAAACGACATCGGTGTATCTAAACGTTGAGTTAAGGCATACATCAAGACACGTTTTATTATAATGTTGTATGAAAGGCGAAGATAACGAACAGTTACCAATCTCATAACTCCGATAAGCAATACCAAATAAATAGGCAAACAAAGACCCCTGGACACACCATAGGTGGGATCAGGTGAATCAGCTCAAAGGAAATCAAACTTGACAATTCAGATTTTAAAAACACGTGACTTTCTAATGAATATACAGCAGAAATGAATGTCCTGTATACAACCTTTACATAACTTTCGTTAGATAATTCCTTGTACTTATCCGTATGTCAAGATAATTTGAAGAAATCCATGCCTCTTAACCTGACATACTATAAATATTTTAACAAGGACCGTGATGATATATGTGATCATGTGTATAAATCATTGCTTCATGAAGTTGGCTATTTCAGGACAAGGTGAACCAGGTTACAAAATTGAGAAAAATCAGGAGAACCAGTAAAATATGAAGATTAGTCTTAGAAAAGGAACACAAAATAAGAGAGATCCAAGGAAAAAAGAGAAAGGGGTAAAGAAATCACTCTCCTAAATAGTGGTTTATTGTTCTTTCTTTTACAATATGCATGTACAGAATATAAGCAATGCAATTCATAAAATGAAAGGTTTCTAACCATAACATTATATTCGTATCGGTATAAGTATGCCGTTTTCTTATCTGATCAAATGTGTAGCGGTGAACTTAAAGTAGAAATAAATCTAATACAACCTGTATAATGAAAACGGATCTCCGGTGGTACAGTACATGTATCAGTGAGTATATCCTGTTGACCAATCACATTCACATAATATATACAAACAAATAGTAGAACTGTCCATTTAAACGACTGTTAGTCATTACATATAGTTGATCATATTTTGCCGCTAGTTAGATTCAACACATTTTACTGGAGTTTTGGAACTGTGTTGAGATTGTACTTGCTAGACTATAGTAACACTTTGTGGACGAAACTCATAAAAAAAACGCTCAATAGATTTTGTTCAGCTATTGTAAAATGGTTCGTCACAATATGTAGATGATCACACTGCGCCGCCATTTTAATTCAACAAATTTTACACGAGTTATGAAACTTTGTTGAACTTGTACATGCTACACTATAGGAATATTTTATGGACGCAACTATTCAGAGACTGTTCGACGGATTTTGTTCGAGTTTTGTAGGATTGTTAGTCACCATAAGTAGTTCATGATATTACGTCGCCATTTCAATTTGATAATTTTTGCATGAGTTATAGGACTTTGTTGAATATGTACATGCTACACTATAGGATCATTTTGTGGACGGAACTCCCCAGAGACCACTGTCGGATTTTGTTCAAACTCTTCAGGATTGTTAGTAACGAAATGCGTTTAATCTTATTACATCGCAATTTTGATTCTACAAATTAAACATTACTTATGGGACTTTTTGCTTCAACTTTTCTGCGTCAGTCCTGGACATAGAGCTACGCATATCAATCTTGTTATAACTAGAAAAGAGACTATAAGAAGGTCACGTAAGTCAATTGAAGATATGAAATAAAAATGAAAGGGGAAAAGAACCACGCCATGTCAATATGTTACAATGTCTATCAGAGGAAATTCAGTTGACACATGGAAGCACATACAATTCAGAAGAACAGCGCGAGGGCATCTTATCTATGACATAATTTAGAAGAATTGTACGAAAAATAAAGAGAAAGAATAGGACCACAGTTTATCTGGAAGAAGACAACAGGTGAATATATAACGAGTATCCACTCCGTATAATTTCGACATAGCAACTTAAATGTGTATATGGACTTTATTTCTATCACCCGATCCACTATGCGAATTAATAGCAACCCTTTGCAGCTTAGTTTTTGAATAATACATTGTCAAAATGGTAGACTTCCTTTTGAAACTTCAATGAAAATAAAGTATCAACAATGTATGTATATTCCCTTTAAATTAGATTGCCTAGCTGGGTAGTTTAGTAGTATATCATGCATATTGTTTAAGCCTAGGGGTTTTGATTTTCGTGCTAAAACTGCTTTTTGTTTAGATACAATTTCAGAATGTCGTTGTACATATCATTTACTTGCTATCAATATGAAATCTTTCTGGTGTAGCATTCCTCCTTAAATTTGACTTCCATGAAATATAGCTAAACGTACACCAGCGGTACTGCGTCATTCGTATTTGTATATTAGCATTTGATTTTTTCACAGATGAACCAAGTCCGATCATTGCAGTTTCGATCATTCCATTTACCGTCACTCATCATCTCAACACAGTCCTCCTCTCTACCGTCATGTCGTCCGCTTGGTTGTTCTACATGCCAGTTTATGAACGCCGTGCTCGAATTAGAGTGGTGCCAGCCATAATTACCCTCCATCAAAATATCATTCCCTCCGGTCCACGCCGTGCAGTGAAAATAATCAGATTGGGAACAGGTGTCTGGAAATTAGACAATGCAAAACTTATATGGTACCAATTTTGATGCACCAGATGTGAATTTCGACAAATAAAATCTCTTCAGTGATGCTCAAGCCGAAATATTGGAAATCCGAATTAAGAATAAACTTGTAAGGATTAAAAAGACTGGAGTCAAATTCGTCTTAAGATCAGAGCTATGCATGAGGGTGATAATCCTTAATTTTGAAATGAATTTCTAAATTTTATCACAGCAATTAGATATATATCCGTATTTTCAAACTAGTAACGAAGTACTTAGCTACTCGGCTATAGAAATCCTCGGGGACTAGCATTCCACCAGCAGAGGTCTCGACCAAGGGGTCGTAATGTAAAACTTATACGGTACCAATTTTGATGCACCAGATGCGCATTTCGACAAATGATGTGTTGAATGAATTGTGAAATACTATGGCGAGGATGTAGTAGGCAATTAACGATTCTTCGAAACTGTATGGTACATAAAAGTACACGAGTTTCTGTATACAGTGTTTCATAATATTACATATCATATATTGAAAGTATGCAGAAAAATGAGAACAGATGTAGTTTTGTCATTGATTTGATAATCATACCATCAACTATTTAGTACAGTTTTTGATATGACGTCTACAAAACCTATTGAAAATGTAAGATATCTTTAGGAAATACATTTCATTTACAGAGTACACTAGAGTATGAATTGAGACTCTTCGCGCCAATATACTTCTTGAAACGCGTTAGCGCTAGGGAAAGACATGATCTAAGTGAAGTCTATCAAGTTAAAAGCTGTCTGTCAACAAAAAAAATCATGATAAAAATAGGAGGTACATGTACACTGCTTGATGTGGTGAATAAGGACTATACACGTTTTCAGGAAATTCTACGCCCTAACCTCTCAAAACCTATCTGGATGAAGTCATGTCCATAGACGGACACACAGATGAACATACAGATTCTTATTAACATTACTTTCACAGTTAGACCAAAATTCATTTTTTCTCTCCTCTGGGACTCATTGATTTCATGTCAAAAATATTCCAGCATTTAGCCATGAAGATTCAAAATTTCAAAAGGTTTTGTCATTGTTCGCAGTACCTCAATGATTATGATACACGCTTCACAATTAGAAGTCTCAGGTTGGATTTTCCATAGTTCTTTTTTATAGCGAATACCTGTTTCTTTATCAAGCACCCAGTACTGGACATGAAAATCACTTGTCTCTTGTATATGACCTTGACAAAAGACATCCCATGTCACTGTAAGCGTTGGTAGAATGAAAGGTGAAGATAACGAACAGTGATCAATCTCATAACTCCTATAAGCAATATAAAATAGAGAGTTGGGCAAACACGGACCCCTGGACACACCAGGTGCCTAGGAGGAGTAAAGATCCTCTGTCAACCGGTCACAACCGCCGTGAGCCCTATATATAAATAACTCTCATTACTACCGTCCTAAATGACATGCTAATGTGCAATTTCATGTTCCTTCACCAAATAATAATGACGCGTCTACCCGAGTAACGAAGTGACCTAAAATGATATACAAACAAATGTCAAAAGAGCAACTTTTTATCCCCAGTTTACAACCCTTGTCATTTTAATTCAATTTGCAGAATCAACTGGTTAGTGGTTTTTTTCCATTCAGATTAATTTCATACAGGATTTATATGAATTAAAGTAAATGTACATTGCCTGAGAGAGATATATACTAACCTTTGAAAATGAATGTGGCAGCCAGCCAGACAGATTCTTCGATGTCCTCAATCTCTACTAATTGGGAGAATATATCCTCACACGCCATCTAAACGAATTTTTGAAAAAAAAATCACTTTCAGCGAATATACCTTTTAAGTCTATTTCGAGTAGTTTTATTATTGGTAGTTTTAAGTATTATTTATAATATTATTTTCTAGAAGTATGTTGGAATTCTAATGGGCACAGATAGTGATCTTTTATCAACCCATGGTTTTTGTATTCATAAGTAAAACATCTCCAAAACCCTTTGCATTCTTTATATGATTTTAGATAATAAAGACAAAGGTGTTTCGATGATTACGAATTCTTTTTAATATACGTTGAAGATAACGAACCGTGATCAATCTGATAAGACATCTCTCCGTGTCTAGAGTTATCTTTTATCAATGAAAGGTGAAGATAACGAACCGTGATCAATCTCATAACTCCTATAAGCAATGCAAAATAGAGAGTTGGGCAAACACGGACCCCAGGATATACCAGAGGTGGGATCAGGTGCGTAGGAGGAGTAATCATCTCCTGGCAACCGGTCACACACGCTGCAAGTCCCACATCACAATCAGGCAAACGGTGCCTGTATAATGAGTATAAAAATAGCGAGGCTGTAGAGTATGGAGTTTTTGCATTTATATATTTATTGAACGCAGATGTTAACAGCAAACTGATATCAGGACTCAACTGTATGACAAACGGAATTATTTCATCTTCTTCATCGTCAACACTTCATCCTTATTCATGTAAAAATATTCCATTACTATTGTAGTTATGTCTAACGTTTATGTACAAAAGCGATGAATTTCTAACGGAAAAGTAATTGTCGATTTCGTTGATGCTAAAGACGTTTCACCCTATCGTTTAAGGTCTATATTTCTTAAATTAGATAGTCATTATAATGATAGTAATTAGCACGTCAACCTGTTCTTTTTGTCGAATGTTGAAATGGTACCCCAGTAATCTAAGCACTGAATCAAGAAAAATATTCAGCATGGATCCACATGACCCCAATATATCTTTATCCGGTAAGCAGAGTAACCCGTAGTCAAGGTAACATAAAAACAGCCTTACAATGGATATAAAACAAGCCAGAAAACATTCAAACTTATGACAAGTCCAAGGCGGAGGTGCAGAGAGAAATACGAGTGAGGCATAAAGCATCCATGATCAGGTGATCTCAGGGGCAATCAATGTTGTTATTATACCTCAGAATATTTTTGCTATATAAATGTTAGGTGAATAAATTTGCTATTTCTTCTGGATAATGCTAGCCGTGAAAAAGTTTTTGATCTATCTGCTTTAAGGAAATAGTCTGGAAACTATTTACCGGATGCTATATTTCCTCGCGTTTTCTTTCTCGGAATATCTCTAATGTGATCAAATCTGTGACGTCAAATTCCGATAACTCTAATTAGTTTACCAAACGGCAATGGAGACCGGTAAACTGCACGTTGGTATGTCTGACCCAAGAAAAGTCCACTTTGGTATAAAAAAAACCCACCTATTTACTGATTATTCGGATAATAGCAAATGTATTGTCCCCCTCGACAACAACTATTTCCCGAGGCGCTCATAGCCAGTAAAAAGTTGTATACTATACTATACCAGGGCTTTTGTCCAGGAGAGTTGTGTTGTACCATGAAAGTAACAATGACCGTTGTATTCCAACCAGTCGTCTCCACAACCTACAAAGAAATAATAATGTGAAATTTATAAAATGGTAATGGGGAGGAAAACCAACGCTGTTCAGTGCCATTATACTCAAAAACTCATACAAAATCGAGTATATGGCACATTTGGACCCCTGTCGACGTCAGAAGTGGGATCAGGTGCTGAGAAGGGTAGGGGATCCCCTGTTGACCAATCACTCCTAACCTGAGTCCTATAACTTGATCAATTAAACGGTACATCAGTATGAAAGGAGCGATTATTATAAAGTACATCAGAGGTAATTCGACCTAAGTAGTCATACGGGTCGTTAGTTTAAGGGGTTTTGAGGTCATACAATAACCATATCCTTAATCCTCTGCTTCATGATTGATTTCTTTAATTTCATCTCTCAGTTTTCAAACAAGGAGATGTCAGTTTTGAACGATTTGTGATTTTTCTTTGTCCTCCTTCTTCAACAATCGCTAGAAAGAACAGAAAAAGTAGTATGTTACGTTACGTGTTGCCATTACCTGACCACAATCATCTAAGAAACTGTTAGTTCCAAAACGACACCTGTTCTCAAAAAACCAACTATGAGGTCGAATTAATAAAATTACAATGTACAGGTAACTCTCGAATTATCGCCACTCAATTCATCGCCATTTTCGTTATAACGCCGCATTTTTCTAGGAACATTTTTCCTGTTACTTAAAACTCTCGTTAAAACGCCAAATTCGCTATCGCCATTTGCCACAGTGTTTTCATTACAAAAGTCTATTTCACCGTGTTAATTATTTCGATAAACCGCCATAGGTGCACGTGGTCAGTGAAGCAGTAAATTGGTCATTATCGATCTCCGGCGTACACCTGGACAGAAGAATCCCAGTAATTGCTGTATTGAATAAACAAGAAAATTACTGGAGATGAACTGTAGTCAAGGTGTTTATACATCATAGAAACACATTTCAATTTAGCTATGGTTTCGCCACGAAAGAGGGTCCTGTTAAATTCCGATGAAAAAAAGCAAATCATTACGTACCAAGAACATCATCCAAAATGTACCCATCAGGATATTGCAAATCATTGTTTATGTGGTTTATGCAAGTAATGACAAAAGATAACTCTTCCATATAAAAGAACGGTAACTCTATTTCTTCAAGATGGCGGTAATTCAATTCATCGCCAAATTCGTTATAATGCCATAATTTCATAAGAACAAAAGGTGGCGGTTTATCGAGAGTTAACTGTAAAAACGAAAACTTTCAGGTCAAAACAGTTTCGAGAGCGATAGATGTCGCATTACATAGTTTGACCCTTGACCATGTCACTTTAAAACCAAGAGGCTATCTACTCCTTACAATATACCGGTATATTAATTTGAGGTCTACTAGGGATATTGTTCATAAGATATTGATCGGACAGTATCTTCCTATGTTGAGAGTTGATTGATTTTGACCATGTGACATCAAAATCAATATGTGTCATCTTCTTTTCATAAGCAACCTATATATAAAATATCATTACGAACAAATGCACAATTCTCAAAATATTGAGTGAAAAACATGTTATCTACTGACCGACACATCGACAGGTACACAGTAATATGCCCCTCTTCTTTGAAGTGGGGTAACACAGAGGTAGCGCTCTCGCTTTTCACCGCTGCGACCCGAATTCGACCCCCCGTGATCGGCAGTAGTTGTATGTGAGAGGGTATGGCGGTCGCCCGCTCGGACATGTGTGTTTTCTCCGGGCAATCCGGTTTCCTCCCACATAAATGACCCCCTAGCGCAAACATCCGTGCACCAAAGTACCCAATTTGAAAGAAGCTTCCGAGCTTTCATGGATTTTCCTTGGTATGTATGTATGTTTGTATGTATGTATATACCGAAGAAACATTTTTTTTTATTTAACAATGTGATTGTTCATCCATGAAACCACACGAATTAAGTCAAAGTATTTCCGAACATTTCCTTGGACAAATGTTTACGCCACCGGGAAAACGATTATTCAGTTATCGTTATATATGACCCTGACATGAGTACATATAATTGTCAAGCTATATTGGTTCGATTTTGAAACTGTTCTACAAAAGTTGTGTGTGGCTCAGTGGGTTCGCATTGTATTCAAAACGACAGAACTCTGATATATACAACACAACCGCATGGGTTAATATATCAGTTTCTATTTATTTTTAGAATTGTATTTAAAGTAGTAAATAATCTTATAATTTCTAAGTTAAAAACATATTCATATTGAACTTACGGTATCTACCGTAAATATGTTTATTTTCGCTCTAGATTTATTTTTAGCGTTTTTGCGAGTCAGTTGGATTCGCGAAAATATGTTTATCAAAACAAATATTTCACACATCTTTTAATGTTTTTTTTTTTTTTTTTTTTACATAAATTGGCAAAAATAAAATAAAAAATAACAAGATAGGCTTTTTACTCAAATTCGCAAAAATAAATCGACGCAAAAATATCCTGATCTACGGTATAATGAATATATTTATATACATTTGAAAAGTGAAGATAACAAACAGTGATCAATCTCGTAACTCCTATAAGAAATACCAAACAGAGAGTTGGACAAACACGGAACTCTGGATATATCAGAGGTGGGGACAGGTACCCAAGAAGGTTACATATCCCCTGTCAACCGGACACACCCGTCGTGAGCCCTATATCTTCATCAGGTAAAAGAAGTTTTCCCTATTCAGGTAGCCTATCTCGATTAAAAAACTGATCATGGGTAGAACAAGCTCTTGTATATGGAATTATTTAGAAATAAAAACATCATATGCAGGTGATAATGATAAATTGCTATATAAATATGGGAAAATTACAAAGGGATGCTGAAATCATTCCGTTTGTCATTAAGTTGATTTGTTAGTTTGACGTTAATATCTACTTTAAGTTAAAATGGAACAGAAGTGGACGACCCTGTGGTGTCTTATTCCGTGTTCAAAGGGATATATCGAATCAACATATGAATCACTGTTCCTTTTCTTCGCCTTTTAGGAATGAAAATTATTTTTGTTAATTGATAAAACGTCGTCTATTTATCTAAATGTCAAATTAAAGGCCATTGATGAATGACTTGGACAATGATCAATAGCTGTTTGAATGATTCTTTTTGTAAATATTCCTTTTGATATGTCAAATCTTATATAAATGATAATTAGGAATTTCCCGAAGATGATTGCTATCGACAAAATTTACACACTCGTAATTGAATACCTATTAAATCTAGATAGTGTTTAACTGTAGATGCTTAAGAAATGGGATTTTTAAATAACACCCTTGAAGTTCATAATACATTTACATGAAAGACGAAGATAACGAAAAGTAATCAATCTCATGACTCTTACAAGCATAATGCTTATTCGGGGACATCTGTACACTTTGAATATTTGATCGGAATTTTAAGTCCCATTGACTGCGTAAAATATGCAGTCCACTTAATGAAGGTTTTATTTATAAGTCCACCTTTAGAAAGTCTATTATGTGTATTTGGAAAATAAGGCAGACCTAAAAAATATATCTTGCATGAAAGGTAAAGATAATGTGCTGTGATCAATCTCATAACTCTTATTAGCAATACAAAATAGAGAGTTGGGCAAACACGAACTCTTGGATATACCAGAGGTGGGATCAGATGCGTAGGAGGAGTAAGCACCTCTGTCGACCGGTGACACCCGCCGTGAGCCATATATATTGATCAGGTAAACAGTTATCCGTAGTCAAAATCAGTGTTCCAAGAAAGACCTTACAATCGGCAAGAAACACGTCAGACAGCATTTGACCCAATGATATTTTGTATTGGCAAAGTGTATCGTTATAACAACCATATAATTTGCGAAATGCTGATTTTAAACGAGACTGTTGGAACCTGCACTATAAACTTGCTTGTCAGTAGGCTGATTCGATTTAAAAACTGATCATACGCAAAACAAGCTCTTGAGTATCGAATCAGTTGAGAGATGTAAACATCATATGCAACCGGTGATGGAATATTGGTACATAAATATGCACAGCAGGTTTAAGGTACCCCGAGTAAAGTTAAAACAAACATCATAAAATGTACTTCGGTGCACTTCACACTATATGACGTCACAATATAAAGTACATCACGACGTACAGGTCTATAGTTGTATCGCGGGGAAAATGTCAAAATGTTGTCTTGCTATTTACTGCCGTTATCTAGTGTTCAAACTGTATATGTATAAATCTGTTTGTCAGATAATATTTTTTCAGTTTTATTTGATAATATATAAGTCTCATGTTATATATATATAATGTGCACGAAAGACTGTAAAGTAATTTTCATATTACTTTGTGACCTGGAAATCACCCCCGATGTGAATATAAAAAAAACCCCACATGTACATATCGACTTGGTACAGGTGAAAGATGACGACATTTTATTTCGATCAATGCATATTCTTAAAGATAACTAGCTGCAAATTTAGGATTTTGATACTGAAGGTAGAATGTTTTGCCTCGTTTAGATACAATTTGGATGTGAATGTGGAAAATACCAAACATTTGATTAGAGATGATGGAAATTGCCATATTTGAGAGGATATTGTACCGATCCGTATCACTTTTTAAATTTACCATATCAATGTCCACATATCAAGCCCAAACTGCAAAACATTTGAGTACATCTTTCACCTGTGCTGAGGTGATAAACAACTAAACGTCTAGCAGATGTTACCCATCTACGTCACGTGTAGATAAGCGAAATATTTCCCCACGTGATTCGATGTTTGTTTATATATTGACAAACAGCTTTTACTAAAAATATGCGACACTTGGAAAAATTGTACTTTAATATGAATATCCTCTTATTACTTGTTATTATAGTCGGGACACCTTAACGCCGCTTTGTGGAAAGTTGACGATGGAGAAGTTGAAATCATCCCATTTGTTATAAAGCTGAGTTGTTAGTTTGTCGTTAATATCTACTTTCAATAAAATATCTAAGTACGAAGCATATATAAGGTTTTTGAGAAGATTTGTAATTACCCAATCATATTTTTCCGTTTCTTGATTTTCCCGCTGGGGAGAGTGTATTGCACTCCATTTGAACAAACGGTAATCCACTGCACCCAAAAATGCTTTGTGGCAAGTTTAGTTAAAAATTGGTCGAGCAATTTTGAATAAGTTGAATGATGTTAAAAGTTTACGCACGATGGACCAAAGCAGATCACAATACGTCATATCATTGACTCAGATGACGTACAAAGACAATATAGACTGGGTTTTATTGTTAAGCCCATTAAAATCAATTGAATGTAAAGATTACCCATCAAATACACACAGTGTTTGACAAAGAAGCCCCCAATCTAAATGCATCACGTAATGGCTAACGGAGATCTGTAATATTCTGTAAATATAGGATTGAGGAACGCTGCAATTATAACTTTTCTTTACTTGTTACTATTTTACCATTTATATGCCTGTTAACTCATCGTAATTAGATCGTTCTATTGTAGGTTTGCAGTATTAAGATTGCTTAATCACCTAACCTGGATTTGTTGAAATGTAATATATCCATCCATCTTCAGCACCAGACATGTGTGTTGGGTAGCACGTATGTATTCGACATTTCTTCTCTTTGGCGTTAAATCCGAAGTAGTTATACTGCCCAAATCCAGAGCACATTACAGGGGATTCGGAGTGGTACTTTCCTAGAAGACTTGTATTAGACACTTTGTCATTATTATCCGGTTCTATTCTGTAGACGTTCGATATTTTTGAATTTGATAAATTGCAAAAATTGATTAACAGAAGTAGACTGAAGATATATCCTAGCATGATGAGTGACTTCAGTGGCATACAGAGGTTATTAGTTATTGTGTTTGTGTTAAGATCAAGGTGGACCCCTTGATGCATGCACAGTGCTTTCTCAAGCAGTTAACAGGTAGCATGAATGTTTCCAACGGCACTGCTTCTTGTCAGAATAAAATGATCAAGGTGAAGAATGAACTCGGTCTGATAATGAGATTATAATGAGCTGATGCGTCATGACAATTGCTCCGCCATGATCAATCTATAATTGGATATGTATACATAAACTCTATGTTCGGGATCATATAACATATTATTGCCTTTATTCGACGCTTAGAATAAGTCAAATATCCCTGATTTGACGACACATGAGAAGGCATAATGATGAGAAATAATATTCACAGGCAACTACAGTATGGATGCTCCTCCCCATCCCTGCTTTATTTTTATATTTTGCGGAGATAATTTCTCTGAAACATGTGGTTCCATGTTTATCTCATCCCTCGCAAGCTCGGTCCGTCTACGCGCCAACAAGCTCGGTCCGTGTACGCGCCAACAATCTCGGTTGTCATATTTTCCCATACAGTCTATAACCTATAAATATCAGGTTAAATTTTCAAATGTATATATTGATGGGTTGTTGTCTTTATAAAAAAGTGAAGAAATATTTCAAACATGCATTTACATGTTATATATGAATCAATCACTTGTTTGATACAGGTACTGAAGATATTGGTGTTTAAAACATATAATATTGAAGGAATATTTTCGTTTTAGGCCTAGAGGGTAAATAGCACATGTACATTCACGCAGTGTGATTCAAAACAGCCCCTTCTCCTCTCTTCGTCAGGGACCCTGACGACGATATGAGAAGGGGATGGTTTTAATCAGATTGTTATTATGTTCCCACAACAAATTTTGGGAACATATTGTTTTTACTCTGTTTCTTCTTATTATTATGTTCCCCAAACAAAGTTGAGAATTGAGCATTGAGAAGCGAACCGAAAGCCCCTAAGCATAGTTATTGCCCCTGAATGGTCTTGATAAATATCATGCAAGGTGAAGATAACGAACAGTGATCAATCTCATAACTCCTACAAGCAATACAAAATAGATAGTTGGGCAAACACGGACCCCTGGACACACCAGAGTGGGATCAGGTGCCTAGGAGGAGTAAGCATCCCCTGTTGTATATTTAAGCTTATAGTTTTTATAATGATATAGACATATACTTAGGATCACTTGCAGGAATACCGATGACCTTTGACCTTCAAAATGGGGTCAAAGTCAAGATAATGTGTGACGAAAATGAACATTCAATTGTCCTGAATGGCTTTTGAACTTCCAATCTCGACAGGAAGTAGTATAACGGAATACCTACTCATTACTAGTAATGAGTTTCTAGTTATTGTTATTATTCTTTCTCTCCGGTACTTTATTGTCCGGCAGTGTTCTCAAACAAGAGGCCCAGGGGCCTTATAGGTCACCTGAGTATCACGTAACAACCTTCCAATGTTTCAATTAGGTTTGTGTTTAAATATAAGAATTTTACTTTTGGATGGAAGAAACATTGAATAGCTATGTGGTCAGCCCCGTCTTTGCACCAGAACCCCTGACCCAGGGGCCATAAATTTCAGTTTTGAAAGAAGCATCCTTGATCATCATTATCATACTATTAGTTTGTCTACTTAATACCCAGCAGCAGAGGAGAAGATTTTCAAAGAAATAAAATGCATTTTCAGTATATGATCAATAGGGCCCCACCCTAATACAAGAACCCCTGACCCAGGGGCCATACATTTCACAATTTTGAAAGAGGCATCCTTGCTCATCATAATCATGCTATCGGTTTGTCTACTTAATACCCAAGGACAGAGAAGAATATTTTCAAAGAAATAATGCATTTTCACTATATGACTTATAGAGCCCCACCCTAGCACCAGAACCCCTGATCCAGGGGCCATGAATTTCACAATTTTTAACAAGAGGTACTGTTAGCAATGCTCACTAAGAATACCCCCCGCTTACCTCAATCTCCCAAAGGGTGTTGGTAATAGGTATAAACTACCTCTTTTTTGAGTGTTGCTACTTCGATGTCCAGTGCGCATGACCTTTGACCTTTTGACCCCAAAGTCGATAGGGAACATCACATGGGTAGTCCATATGTATGATATGGTGACTGTAGGTGGAAAGGATAACGCTTTAGAGCCCGGAAACCATATTGCTACTTCAATGTCCAGTGCGCGTGACCTTTGACCTTTTGACCCCAAAATCAATAGGGATCATCTTCATCCCATTAGTAGTCCATATATATGATATGGTTACTGTAGGTGGAAAGGATAACGCTTTAGATCCCGGAAACCATATTGCTACTTCAATGTCCAGTGCGCTTGACCCTTGACCTGTTGACCCCAAAATCAATAGGGATCATCTTCATCCTATTAGTAGTCCATATATATGATATGGTGAGTGTAGGTGGAAAGGATAACGCTTTAGAGCCCGGAAACCATATTGCTACTTCAATGTCCAGTGCGCTTGGCCTTTGACCCTTTGACCCCAAAATCGATAGGGAACATCTTCAGCCCATGAGTAGTCCATATGTTTGATATGGTGACTGTAGGTGGAAAGGATAACGCTTTAGAGCCCGGAAACCATATTGCTACTTCAATGTCCAGTGCGCTTGACCTTTGACCTTTTGACCCTAAAATCGATAGGTAACATCTTCATGCTATGGGTAGTCTATATGTATGATATGGTGACTGTAGGTGGAAAGGATAACACTTTAGAGCCCAGAAACCATATTGCTACTTCGATGTCCAGTGTGCTTGACCTTTGACCTTTTGACCCCAAAATCGATAGGGAACATCTTCATCCCATGGGTAGTCTATATATGTAATATGGTGACGGTAGGTGGAAGGGATAATGCTTTAGAGCCCGGAAAACATTGCGTCTACAGACGGACGGACGGACGGACAGACGGACAATTCGATTCCAGTATACCCCCCCCCCCCCACAACTTGTTGCGGGGGGTATAAAGAGGCATCCTTGCTCATCATTACCATGCTATTAGTTTGTCTACTTAATACCCAGAGACAGAAGATTTTCAAAGAATTTCTACATTTTCACTATATGACCAATAGAGCCCCACCCTAACACAAGAACCCCTGCCCAAGGGGCCATGAATTTCACAATTTTGGTAGAGGGCTCAATGCTCATGATAATTATGCCCACAGTTTTGGCTTCTTGATGTCCAGGAGTAAAGAAGATTTTTTAAAATTACACTCATTTTGATGGTTTTTGCCATTTTCACTATATGACCAAGAGAGTCCCACCCTAACACAAGAACCCCTGCCCCAGGGGCCATGAATTTCACAATTTTGGTAGAGGGCTCAATGCTCATTATAATTATGCCCACAGTTTGGCTTCTTGATGTCCAGGAGTAAAGAAGAAGATTTTTTAAAATTACACTCATTTTGATGGTTTTTGCCCCACCCCTCAGGCCCCAGGGGGGCAGGGACCACGAATTTCACAATTTTTGTCCCCCTTCACCCACAGATGCTATATGCCAAAATTGGTTGAAATTGGTTCAGGGGTTTCAGAGAAAAAGCTGAAAATGTTCAAATGTTAACGCACGACGAATGACGAACGACGACAGACAAAAACAGATAGCAATAGGTCTCCTGAATGAATTCAGGTGACCTAAAAATACAAAAGGGATCGATATGAAAATTTCCAGGATAGCATAGCGCTTATAGATGTGCAGAACAATAGTCATGTAGTCTGCACGTGCATGCAGTTATATATTTAAATATCTTTAAACTTGTGTGCAAAGGAGTGTTTGATGCTCAGTTTGTGGTTATAATGGTAATCTATATCTTGCTAGGTTGTATACAAGTGTGTGGCCCTGTATCTGCTGAGTACTAGATTTGCATATTTGGCCAATTGGGGTAAATTTATACTGCAATGTATTTGCAATAATATGACACACATGTGTTATAAATGTTAATTAAATTGGCACATAGGGTGATGATAATCTTTATTTTATAAGTAAATATTGATCAAGGTCAGTCCGCTGTATATCCTGATTTTGTGTAATTATACATGTATGTGCAATTATGTTTCATGATTATTCATAATAATATGATATGTGAATATCATTTTTATACATGTAATTTTCTTTTTCTCATTTTTATTGTACATCACACTGGTATTTTTGCCATATCATAACCATACATATATTTGAAACTAGACTCTTAATAAATTGATAAGGAACTGTGTAAACTAAAAAAAATAACAATCAACGAGAACCAGAACGGAATACTTTGTTTTACATGAACATAAGCTTCGTATACACATACCTTGACGTATTATATTTTAATTATAGTTTAAATCATCTCTGCGTTTGTGTATATCTGCAACACAAATCCGTTATAAGCTTAAGTTGTTGGTTGGTTGCTTTGTTTTGATTGGTGATGAGATGACACTAACTGCATATTTATTCAACATTATTGTTTCGATTAATCATTATAAGGTACCAAATGCATATTTATTTAAGATTCGTGTTTTAAATAGTTATGAAATGGCAATAATAATATAATTATCAAATATCTTTCTTTTAATTATACCCCCGCAACAAGTTGTGGGGGGTATACTGGAATCGGGTTGTCCGTCTGTCTGTCCGTCCGTCCGTCTGTAGCCGCAATGGTTCCCGGGCTCTAAAGCATTATCCTTTCCACCTACCGTCACCATATCATATATATGGACTACCCATGGGATGAAGATGTTCCCTATCGACTTTGGGGTCCAAAGGTCAAGCGCACTGAACATCGAAGTAGCAATATGGTTTCCGGGCTCTAAAGCGTTATCCTTACCACCTACCGTCACCATATTATAGATATGGACTACCTATGGGATGAAGATGTTCCCTATCGATTTTGGGGTCAAAAGGTCAAAGGTCAAGCGCACTGGACATCGAAGTAGCAATATGGTTTCCGGGCTCTAAAGCGTTATCCTTACCACCTACCCTCACCATATCATACATATGGACTACCCATGGGATGAAGATGGTTCCTATCGATTTTGGGGTCAAAAGGTCAAAGGTCAAGCGCACTGGACATCGAAGTAGCAATATGGTTTCCGGGCTTTAAAGCGTTATCCTTTCCACCTACAGTCACCATATCATACATATGAACTATCCATGGGCTGAAGATGTTCCCTATCGATTTTGGGGTCAAAAGGTCAAAGGTCATGCGCACTGGACATTGAAGTATCAATATGGTTCGGTTTGTCATGCCATTTGTTTTTTACACTCAGAAAAGAGGTAGTTTATACCTATTACCAACACCCTTTGGGAGATTGGGGTAAGCGGGGGGTATTCTTAGTGAGCATTGCTCACAGTACCTCTTGTTACTCATGAGATACACACACAGTAATACCTGTATATTATTAACACGCTTTTTTAATTAGGCATGATATGTCACTGCTGCATATTTATTTAACACGATTGTTTTAATTATTCATGAGATTTTAATAATTATATAGTTACTCAACTCGTTTGTTTTAAATATCCATGAGGTGTTTTTTTTTCGCTTGACAGTCATACATTGTTTATGTGCTTTCACAGTGTGTTATCGATATTTAAAAAAAGAACCCTGCCCGGTTCATCATACAATATTCATGCTCAATACCAGTTAAAACTTTTACTCTGATACTTTATCTAATTGAAAACACCTGATCGACACGGTCTTATTGTACAACAAAGTAATGGATTTATCAAAACAAAGGGAGATAATTCTGATAAGTCTATAATCACATTAAGATTTGGGTCTGAGACCGTACCACAGGTACATTAATGTTTTCCATACTACGCATGCGTGTATTTTGTATTATTTATAGCGGTATCTATACATTTACATTTTCCCTGAATGATGTGAAAAGGTTAGTGATATACGAGTAGTTACGTTTTGCATATTCCATTTGATCAATATATTTTTAATAAATCATCCTCGTTTGTTAGATTATGTTGACATATTCATTATGAATACTTGCGTATATGCACATGCATGCGATGAAATTATATTTTCATCTTAATGATACAAAACGTTCCAAATGTTAAAATTAATTTACGAAATATTTTTCTTTGCATTTTTAAGCACTGCACAGCGTTCCAAAAACGTCATCTAATTTGTTTATTATTCACAATATCGGATATACACACTTATCGAGTTTAGCCGCATAGGTCAGTCAGAAACACTCATGTACAGTGTTAGAAATTAGTGTCGGTCCGTCGGTCATGTGAAGTGAAAGTAACCCTTTGTATGTTACCGTGTAAATCTCTATGCATATGATAATAAAATACTTAACAAATATGGCGGATAAACAGAGAAGTATAATGGCCAATAAGAATCGTATAATATACCCGAATTCCTGTCGGTTTTAATAACATCAGAGATCTCATTGGTACTAGTACTTCTACAGCTTGGATATTTACATAGCTGTCAAAATGTAATACATTCCCACTAAATATGATAGAATCTGTATCTGTGACGTACACCAATATCCAAAGTAACAATCACATTTTCATCATACAAACCAGAAGCATTATACTGAACAACACGACGTAACTGTACTCATAAAAACACCTATATACCACTTCATAATACGTTGGCAAATTTCACTGAATTGGTACAAGAATGAAAATTGTTATTATTGATAGATAAAACGCCATCGGTGTATCTAAATGTTGAGAGAAGGTATACAGCGATATATCCTTTCTTCTTGTGTTGTTTGAGAGAAACTTCAAAGGAGTACGGTTTTGGCCAAATTCTGCCCGGCGTTTATGGAGGAAAATTATTTTGCGTTGCAGATATTTTCCTGTCAAATTCCAAAAAGAGTAACTTATAGTAACTCTCACAAGCATATGGAAATCAACTCATCTACGCGCATGTGTAGTACATAATCAAATAAAGTAAGGGCGTTCAGGCTATTTGTGGTGTTTTCATGGTTTTTGTATTGATAAACTTGTGAAATTGAGCACCTCTTCCCTCGTCGCTTAGAATAATTTTGATATGGATTAAAAATTTACTAGGCCTAAATAACTTACAATTCCTCTTAGTTTCATCCCGGGCGACGATGGAAGAGGGGTTAAAATATCAGTTGAAAGATGCTAACAAATTCGCCATCGTCACGCAATTTGCGTTGATCGTGGCGGTTGAAGAGAAAACGAGAATCATTTGAGTAGTAAATATATTTTCAAATAATATATGCTCATATAGCTATTTATTTAAACACATTGACATTGATTAAAATCATCATCATAATAATAACAAGAGGCCCAAGGGCCTAGAATCGCTCTTCTGATAAATTGTACAACCCCACCATTTCTATTCTTAGCCTCTTAGTATTCTAAATCTTTAGTTAAATCCTAAGAATTCAAAAAAAAGTAGGTCAATGTGACCTACTTTTTGGTTTACACATTTTGAGAACCCAAGAAATATCAACTGACAAAGTTTGATGATTTTAAGCCAATTAGTATCTGAATATTGAAATATAGCTGTCAAATTCCAATCGTAGGTCATGGTGACCTACTTTTGGTCAGCGAACTCCGAACATGCAAGACCTATCAACAAAGTTTGATGACTGTAGGTCAAATAGTATCTGAAATATATAAATATAGCCCTCAAATTCCAAAAGTAGGCCAAGGTGACCTACTTTTTGGTCAACACCCTTCAAACATGCAAGACCCAACAACTGACAAAGTTTGATGACTGTAGGTCAAATAGTATCTGAATTATATAAATATAGCCATCCAATTCCAAAAGTAGGTCAAGGTGACCTACTTTTTGGTCAACACCCTTTGAACATGCAAGACGCATCAACTGACAAAGTTTGATGACTGTAGGTCAAATAGTATCTGAAATATATAAATATAGGTGTCCAATTCCAAAAGTAGGTCAAGTTGACCTACTTTTTGATCGAAACCCTTCGAAAATGCAAGACCCATCAACTAACAAAGTTTGATGACTGTAGGTCAAATAGTATCTGAAATATATAAATATAGCTGTCAAATTCCAAAAGTAGGTCAAGGTGACCTACTTTTGGTCGACACACTCCGTTGACTTAAGATGTATCAACTGTCAAAGTTTGATGATTGTAGTGCAATTAGTGACTGAAATATATAAATATAACTGTCAAATGCCAAAAGTAGGTCACAGTGACCTACTTTTTGGTCGATACACTCCGAAGACTCAAGATGCATCAACTGACAAAGTTTGATGATTGTAGGTCAAATAGTGTCTGAAATATAGTAATTTAGCTGTCAAATACCAAAAGTAGGTCACAGTGACCTTCTTTTTGGTCGACACAAACCGAAGACTGAAGACGCATCAACTGACAAAGTTTGATGATCCTAAGTTTTACAGTGCTCAAAATATGCATCTAAACTTGAAAATGTGAAATTTGAATATCTGCAAAATTCAAAAAGTAGGTCACTGTGACCTACTTTTTTATAAATATGTTTCAAGGCCTCAAGATGCATCAACTTACAAGATTTGATGATTCTAAACCTCTCGGTATTTGAAATAACAACTTAAAATATATCTATAAATGATAAGCCATAAAATTCAGAAAGTAGGTCACGGTGACCTATTTTTCAGTTGACGCATTTCAAGGTCCCATGATCCACCAACTGACAAGTTTTGATGATCAAAGGCTTCAAAGTGTCCAAGATATGCATCAAAATTAATTTTAAAATAAATACCTGCAAAATTCAAAAAGTAAGTCACCGTGACCTACTTTTCAGACAACTTGACACAAGGTCCTAAGATGCATCAATTGTCAAAATTTGATGATCCTAGTCCTTATAATGACTAAAATATCTAAGATTTAAGGAATTTAAAAAATTTTTTAATTTAGGTCAACTTTGAAGTGACCTTGAGACAACGCCCTTTGTCCCAGGGTAATGCCTTGAACAATTTTTAATCTACAACATATCTTCATCCTTATGTGTAAGTTTGGTGATAATCTGCCCTGTGGTTCTTGAGAAGAAGATTTTTTAGCAACCACTACTTTTGTTTGTATTTTCCTGATTATCTCCCCTTCTTAAAGGGTCACATCCCTCTCTTTAGTATGTATGAAAGCCCTTGGGCCAATGATACCCTGTAACAAATTTGAAAAAAATTGGCCAAGGGGTTCTTGAGTTATAGCCCTTTTTCTAAAAAGTTTACGCACACCGCACAAATGGCCATAGCATTAGCTCTTTGAGCCTTTGGCTCAGAAGAGCTAAAAATCCGGATGAATTTAAGCCTATCTCACAGACCGGTTGCCATTTTTGTTGTTATGTAAACCGAACGGTGTATAAATAACACCATCTTACAGACCGGATGCCAATTTGTTGTTAGGACTATAGTGTAAACAGAACGGTGTATAAATAGCACCAACCGACGATTCGTGAGAATTCATGTTATATACCAGGCAAACTACATTTAAATACTTGATATAACGATGAGTGATTCTTTTAATAAATAATTTATTCCTTGAAGATTCAAGCATTATTTTTTACCATTCACATTCATTTAATTAAATGGGAAACGGCATGTGGTATATTACATGTAACAGCAGACGACAATATCCACCTAGGTACGTACATCAGTGACGTATTTAGTGCGAGTGTAACATTTTATATTTTTGAAAGACAACAATTTATTTGTCAGAAAGTTTACGATGGTTATTCACGAATATAAACTTTTACGCACACTATCTATAAATATACACCGCCGCGGTGGCCGAGGAGTTATAGCGTTCACCCCGCAGGTAGAATGCCCGGGGTTCGAATCCCGGCCGCGACAGACCTAAGTCGTTAAAACAGATATACGGTGTGAATGTCACAGGTCCTCGGAGTCATCCTTAAAAACGGATGACCGGTGTCACAATATGGCACTGGGGGTCTTCAGTGTTCAACTATATATGCAATGGTTACAAAACTATTTCGTTGTTTGGTGAACATTAATTCACTTTCATTTTTGAAAACACAATACAAAACAAAAATGTTTGTGTAGCTAAGATAGGGATTAAGGTAGGTAAATACTATTAGAAATTTCTGTCAATCAAATTTTTTTTTCCATTTAAATAACTTTAACAACTCATAAACTAACTAAAACACCCATATTAGACATACCTTTGCGGGTTTATTTTTATACTATGTGCTACAGAGCACATATACCCCCAAATGTAAAAACCAAATTTTAACACAAGAATGCATGATCTCATGTTTTATTAAAAATATGCACCAAAGCACATCATATTAAGCTATAATATATAAAAACCAATAGCTATTCATCTACTGAGAGAATTTTTAAAGATATTCAATTGAAAACATACACAATTGCTGTTTAATCTGCTCACATCCTTCAGAAAAAAATCACAGAATATCGCAATTTTGAAAAATTCTCAAAATCTAAATTGTTTACATGCCAGCTTTTCTTTAAAAATATGTAGCATTATATCTAAGGTTAACAAAAAAACATATTTTACCATAGTTGACCAGAGATATTTCGCAAAATGGTCTCTTAAGTACGTAAACCCCCATTTTTAAATTTAAGTTTTACAATTATTCTTTGCACACTTTGAAAATAGTAAATTGTAACAGCAAATACAGTCTTAAAATCAAGATTAACAGAATATGACAATATATATATATATGTAAAACATACTGAAAATTGTGTCCTACCAGACAATTAGAACACAAGAATGGGGGGGGGGGGGGGGGCTCCCCCACCCCTTCCTTTTTCTCACAATTTTTTTGGTGTGTGTGTTATTCTTTTTTTGTTTGGCTATCAATCATATCATACATAAAAATACCTACATGTTATCTCATACTTATAGAAAAAATGAATACATGTATAGTGTAACATATGTGTGGATTCTAGCAACTACAGCTCATGTACAAATAATTTTGTTTCTTGAAAGTACTTGTGAAGAAGAGTTCAAATATTCAACAGCTTTGCTGATGATTTTCTGAGGATTTATAATTCTGGGTTTCTTTGAACCAAACACAAACTCACTAAAAACAGTTTGAATTCCACTGTCAGGGTCACGCCTATGTATGATTTTTAACTTGCTCAGGCTTAGATTGCAAGCTATGAGCCTTTTAGAGATCAATGTAGATATTACATTGCTTTGTACCATTGGAACTAGTGCGGACTTGATACTATAATAATTCATGGTAAATATATCTAAGATTCACATTTGAATGCTAAATTTGACTCGTACAGTTTTCGTAAACTACAAACATCGGACAAAGAAGTTATAACTGGAACTTTCTAGTCGGTGTTTAAAATTTAAAACCGGATACGTAAAAGCACGGACTTTCCTTAATATACATTTCTTGCATGACACATTTTACTTGCATTAGCAGAGATGCCAACCACCACGATTTTGGCGGAGTTTCTCCGATTTTTCAACTGAAAATCCGCTCTCCGACTTAAAACTCCGATCTGTATAAAAATCCGGATTTTTTTCGTTCTCGGTCCAGTTTTTATTAAAATGTTAGAATTTTTATCCGTATCGTTGAGACGCATAATGCGTAGTATGGATTAGCGTAATAAGAAACGTTTATGTGATGCAGATTAAAAGCACATTTTCAATCATTTTAACAATGGCGGACACGCCACGTGTTGGGGAGAGTTCATATCTCACCAAACTAGTTTAACCCCACAACATGTCTCATGTGTCTGTCCAAAGTCAGGAATTGTGGTCATAGGTTAGTCTTTGTGTTAAATGTTATGTTACATGTATATTTTTGTAATATTTAGGTGAGAGAAGTATAATTTTACATATACATGTTTTATTTATTTGGGGTAATTTAGAGCTTTTCACGAGTGAAATTCCACCCTTGTTGAAAGCCTTGTGGGGACCTCTAAATTTTTAAATTCCCTCTTTTTCTCATGGATGGAGTGCAGTCTTTTTGACACTTACCCCATATCTTTTCATTTTCATATCTGTAATGTATATTTTTGCATGTTGAAGAGGGATTTTTACATGATAAAAAGCCTTCTAAAATGCTATTTTCAGTATTTTTTCGGGGGACTGCGGCCCCCTGAACCCATGCCCGGGGCTTCGCCCCTGGACCCCATTGGAGCCCTAGGCGGGTCCCAAACCCCCGGCCTTAGTTTTTACTCCTCTTTTTAATCAATCAGGGTTGGCATCTCTGCATTAGTCCTAGAAGGAATATATGTTACTCATTAAAATTATTTTCAAATGGTATGAAAGACAATTTGTTCCATATGTGTTACTCGTATTACGATTATTTATTTTAATTTACAATGATTGAAATTGAAATAGATTATAGGCGCATAGATCGTTTTTCAAAAAAAAAAGGGGTGGGTGACTTCTCGAAAACATTGACAAACACAAAAATAAGGATTTTGGGATCATGGGTCAATGGAGTGGGGTGATTACATGTATCCAATGTATCACTTACAATTACATTTCATCTATCTTTCTCTACTACTATAAAATGCAGTCCGGGGGAGGGGGGTTACACAAAGCGAATACACAACATATGGATATATACAAATATAATATTGAGACTCACAGTATTGAGCATTCCGTCATCAAAATTTTGTTTTTCTCCATTCGAGATAAATATACGATGTATGTACATGTATATACATACTTGCATAATGAGAAAATGCAGTTTATATTTGAATGGTTTTCTTTCATCATGGGGCAGGGGTTGGTTAGCAAGTCTTAAATTATATTTCTCTTGTATAAACTATCGATTGATTTTTGTATTTTACAACTTTTAAGAGGGTTTCTTTGGGCAAAAGGGGATACAATGACACTAAATTGCAAAAACCAAGTGTTGGGGTGTACCAGCTTTGTATCGCTCAGTTGTACAGTACCGAACACATTGACGATTTTTGTGTGTGAATATATGTATGAGAGACGGTCTGTTTGCGGTATGGTATATTTATGAGAGAGAGAGAGAGAGAGAGAGAGAGAGAGAGAGAGAGAGAGAGAGAGAGAGAGAGAGAGAGGTATTTTGACTTAAAAAGTTTTTCATGTTTTGTTTGTTTATTTTATGTCCTTTCGAGAACTTTTCACTTAAATTGAGAAATCATCAGCTGTATGTGAAGTATCACATATAAAACCTATGCTTAGCAGTTAAGGCTATAGCATTGCTTTTTTTAAACGTGCCAACACCTGTTGTGACACAGGACCTCCTTTTTTAAGGTCACGAAAAGCTGAAGATATCGAATGGTGATGAATTTGCGTAATTTCTATAAAGAATACAAAATTAAGGGTAGGGCAAACACGGACCCCTGGACACAGTCGAGGTGAAAGACCCGTGATTCTCACTTTTGTCGAAGATCACTGTATGTCTACGTCTCAAGTTCGACGTGGCATGTAATGAGCGGGGTTCGAACACACTATACCTCCCGGTTACGAAGCGAATGCCCTACCACTGATAACCGTAACCGTTTCACAATTATCTTCCCTTTGAAGTTGTGTTTCTAGTTTCTCAGAAACACTGCGTTTTTTCCTGATTATACCTATGAAATGACATTTTGCTCCAACTTAATACCACGCATATAATCTTGAGAATATACTTATATGGAATATTGTGTGTGCCAATTAAAAACAAATACGGATGAATTCTATTGTGTTCCGGTTCGTGAAGAATTACATTGGTGATAACGCAAACTTCGCATAAAATTCAGTGATTTGAATTTGAGCTGCCTTTGATGTCATCATTTTTTCCGAATGCACGCGATACTCTAACAAATATAAAAAAAAAAAATCTTAAAATTCGCCACAATAAAGGAAGTTGGAGACAGAAATAAGAAATCACTGTTACCAGGATATAAATGTTTCTTTAATTAATTTGGTGTTCAAACCATTATATTTCTGCACCAGAAAAGCTTTCCACGAATACCTGCAGTTTTTGCTCCTGTTCGGCATATTTAATGTTGTTTCAATTTCCATAACATACCCATTCAAATCAGTAGAAAAACCAATAATTTCGAATTTATTAAGATTTAATACTTCTATGTGTGACACAGTTTTTATTTTCCTACTCAAAACATCGCTTGGGGAGAACTCTCGTATATTACGTCAAAATTAACGTTAAATTTGGTGACGTCGTCAGGTTAATATAAAGATTTTCGTTGAATATATTACAGCTACTATGGTTGATAAAGAATAAGAATGGTCATGTTCATAAATGGCACATTCTCAAATACCAAATTTAGTATTTTGGTGAATATTCTTGACAGGGCAGATTTTGGCTAAAACCGTACCTTGTTCTTGCAATTCAGACTTTGAAAACACGTTGTTTGCTAATGAATGGACAATAAATACGAATATGTTTTCCAAAACTCAAGCTTTAATGAGTTAATTTCTTGTACTATTCCGTGTACCAATGTAATTTGGTTGAAGTATGTTTCTTCAACTGGCATACTATAAATATTGTAACGTAGATCGTTACAGTCATAGTGCTTATATCCGTAGTCACGTGATACTACATGTGTACATTGTTGATGTATCAGCTGTTTTAAAAGTATGAAATTTACTGTATCAGGAAAACATGAAACAGAATAAGAAGCAAAAAAAAAAACCACCCAAATAAATAACAAAAGTATCCCTAAAAAGAACAAAAACAAGAAGAAAAGAGTAGAAGTCACTATCCCAAATATTGTTTTATTTTTCTTTTATTATTTTACAATATGCATTTACAAAATATGAACATTGGAATTCATGAAATAAAAGTATTATATCCCACTTCTGGTGTGTCCAGGGGTCCGTGTTTGCCCAACTATCTATTTTGTATTGCTTGTAGGAGTTATGAAATTGGTCACTGTTCGTTATCTTCACCTTGCATTCATAACAGTCTATACTAATTGATAGAAATATGCCATTTTCCTATCTCATAAAACACGTAGTATTGAAAACTTATTTAAAGTAGCAATGGATTTGATACAATGAAAACTGATCTCAGTAGTGGTAGCAGATGTTAAGGAGGAGTAAGTGTCACCTGATGACCAATTACATCCACACAAATACGGTAGAAGTCCCAATCTGTTCAATCGATAGACCACATCCGATGGGGATGTGTACTCCTCCTGGACGCCTGATCCCACCTCTGGTGTGTCCAGGGGTCCGTGTTTGCCCAACTATCTATTTTGCATTGCTTGTAGGAGTTGTGATATTGATCACTGTTCGTTATGTTCGCCTTTTATGGTAGGTTTTAATTGGCAATTTTATGAAGAATAACGCATATCGTATGTTGCTATGAAAGATGAATATAACGAACGGTGATCAATCTCAAAACTCCTGTAAGCAATACAAAATAGAGAGTTGGGCAAACATGGACCTCTCGATATATAAGAAGTGGAATCCTATGCCTAGGATGAATAAGTATCACTTGGGAAAAGGATTCTAAAACACGAACATAAGTTTGTAAGGATTGACGGAAGGGGGGATGTCATGCCATCATCTCTTAAAATATTTCTCAAGATAAATCAGTTGACACATAAATTCACATTCAATTAAAAAAAGAAAACAAAATTTGAGCAGATCTTGGTTGGAATTTCAGGAGAATTGTAGGAAAAAGGAAGACAGAGACAGAAAACAGGATAAGACGTCATTTTGAAGACGGCAAATGAACATATGAGTAGAAAAATAAGTATTTTCCGCTTTGCATGGTTTCAACATATCAACTTCAATGCAAGGTGAAGATAACGAACAGTGATCAATCTCATAACTCCTACAAGCAATACAAAATAGATAGTTGGGCAAACACGGACACCTGGACACACCAGAGGTGGGATCAGGTGCCTAGGAGGAGTAAGCATCCCCTGTTGACCGGTTACACCCGCCGTGAGCCCCATATCCTGATCAGGTAAACGGAGTTATCCGCAGTCAAATGAGTGTGCCAAGAACGGCTAACAATCGGTATGAAACACGTCAGACAGCATTTGACCCAATGCGAGGTTGTATTGACGTTCAATGTGAAGGGACTTTGAATTTCTGATATGTAATTTCTTGCATTCCAGTCTAGCAAGGTTTTGCATCTTTAAAGCTTAATTTCTACTCAACCTCAATGTTTGCTTATATAAAGTAAATTTGAAAGTTTTCCATTTCAGAATATTGATGTACATAGTCTCCACTTTTCATAAATATCAACTGTCTCTAGTGTAGTATACCTTCTTATCATTGACTTCGATGAAATCTAGCTTAATGTACATGAGCGGTGTTGCATCAATGGTATTTATATTTTAGCATTTCTTCTTTTCACATATGAACGAATTCCTTTCATTGCAGCCTTGATCATTCCATTTACCATTTCTAAGGATCGCGATACAGTCTTCCTCTTCATTATCATGATGCACACTTGGTTGATCTGGATTCCAGTTTTTAAACTCCATGCTCAAATTTGAGTGGTGCCACCTATAGTCGCCCTCCGCCCAGATATCATTCCCTCCTGTCCAAGCTGAGCAGCCATAATAAATGAACGTGGGACATGTATCTGGAATGAAACAATGTGTTGAATGTATTGTGGAGTAATATGTCAATGATGGAGTAGGCAATCAACGATAGTTGGAAACTGTAATATCAACATGAAAGGCAAAGATAACGAACAATGATCAATGTCATAAATCCTATAAGCAATGCAAAAAACAGAGTTGGGCACACACGGACCCCTGGATATGCCAGATGCGGGGGCAGGTGCCTAGGAGAAGAAAGTATCCCCTGTCGACCGGTCACACCCTCCGTGAGCCATATATCTTGATTAAGTAAACGGAGTTATCCGTATACATAAAAATAGCACAATTTGCAGAATTCACTGATTAGCAAATGTTTTCCATTCAGATCAATTTCGTTCAGGATTTATTTGAAAGAAAGGAAATGTATATCGCTTTAGGACGACTGAGACTAACCTTTGTAAAGAAATGTGGAAGCAAGCCATGTGGATTCTTCAATATCCTCAAGCTCTACTAATTGGGAGGATCTGTCCCCACATGCCATCTAAACCAATCAAAATAATCACATTCATGTGCCATGCCTTTATTCAAACTTTTGATTTTAAGTATTATTAGTTATTTATGTGGTCTTTAGTGATCAAGTCTTCTACAAGTATTTTGGGATGCCTACGCCATGGATACAGTTATGATGCAGAGAAAGCTAACCCAATGGTGTGTGGGATTTATTTTCAATATATGACCGATAGATTATGTGTTATTATTCCTAAAGGATATATAAAAGCGAGGTTACAGATTAAGATTTTTTTTTACATGTACCTTCATATTTGAATATTCCAGTGAACATAACTGTTTATGGCAAACTGACAAACCAATATTATGACAAATGGGATGACTTCGTATTTTTCATCGTGCACATCCCATTTTTCACAACATCCCATCATCACTCGTATATGATGTTTATGTCTCATGTGTGTGTACGTGTATGCCATATTTCTAACCGACATTTTTGTTTGAAGGATGCATTTCTCGAATTCGTTATAATGAACTCATTAGCAAATCGGCCTGTAGTTCGGTCGAATGTTGTCTGATGTTTTTCATATCAATTACGAGACTTTTTATTCATCCTGAAATTTCAGGTCATGGTGCCTCATTACCCTAGAATCTGAGCCAGTGAAACAGTCAGAATGAATCTATGTGACTATATATCTTGATCAGGTAAATATCGAGAACAGCTTTACTGTTATTATGAATCCCTTAGCCAGCATTCGACTTCATGACAGGTTGTAGTCTAAGGCGAATGTTCAGCAAGAAAGATGAATGAAATATAAAACATATGTGATTAGGTTATAACCAGGGCAATAAATGTTTATATACTGTACCCGGGCTTCTGTCCACGTGAGTTCTGTTGCACCAAAAAAGTAACAGTGACCGTTGTATTCTAACCATTCGTAACCACAACCTACAAAGAAATAATATCAAAATTGTTAAATGGCATTCGTAACCACAACCTACAAAGAAATAATATCAGAATTTGTTAAATGGCATTCGTAACCACAACCTACAAAGAAATAATACCAAAATTGTCAAATGGCATTCGTAACCACAACCTACAAAGAAATAATATCAAAATTGTTAAATGGCATTCGTAACCACAACTTACAAAGAAATAATAACAAAATTGTTAAATGACAATGCAGTAGGAAACGAACGTGTTCATTATAACTCCCCAAAACATACAACATCGAGCACAGGGCGAACACGGACACATGTGTCTAGGAGGAGTAAGGATTTCCTGTTGAGGAGTCACTACTGCCGTAAGCCAAACATACGACATGTCAGTATGAATATCACGATTGCTGTAAAACACGTCAGAGGACATTGGACTGTAATGCGAAGACTAAAACGGATCATCCATCGTATCATCCCAGTGGGACTCTGTTCTCCCCTTAATTCTCCATCTCAGTTTTCAAACTAGGAGATACCACGGTCTTGAACAATTTGTGACTGTTCATACTCTTTATTCTTAATAGTTAGATATAACATAAAGAGTAATGTATGACATTATGTGGTGTGTGACATCACGTGCTCTGTGAAATGACATTAGGTCATTGCACTTGTTTGACATAACGCTTAAATCTCTATTTTTTTTACCAGAAAATAATGTGATAACTAGTTTTAAAAAGTACTCCAAACATGACCATCACTATTTAATCTATGAAACTATTACTTCAAAAACCGGTACTTCTTATTAAAGAACTTACTCTGATCTCAATTTAGTAACAATACAATGTAAAACCGAAAATATTCAGGTTCAGGCGAAAAACAGTACCGAGAATGAAAAATGTAGCATTACCCTATATGTTATTAAAGTACAAAACCCAAGTTTGAACGTATGTATTCGAGTATTGTACCCGAAGTTTATTTAAAAATTGTAATTGGGGATCTGTGAACTGGGATTGCATTTAAGTGGTTGACTAACGTATAGGTAATATGCTATACGAAATGCTGAATTTAAACGAGACTGTACCCTTCCATGCAATATCAACTTGTTTGTCAGTAGCATGCCTCGGTATCAAAAACTAATCATACGTAGGACAAGCTGTTGCTTATAGAATCAGTTGAAAGATATAAACTCTATGTGAAGGTAATAATGGAATACTGCCACATGAAAGGCGAATATAACGAACAGTGATAAATCTCAAAACTTCTATAAGCAATACAAAATACAATGTAGATAGTTGAGCAAACACGGACTCCTGAACGCGCCAGAGATGGGATCAGGTACCTAAGAGCACGAGTAAGCACCCCCTAGATAAGTGCATTGACGGTGGAGAAGCTGAAATCATCCCTATAAACAATAGGAGATTGAATGTAGCAAAATGTGGTATGAGTTCTGTATCGAGTTGTTTCAGTTCTATAGTTTTAACGAGAATGTCCTTCCTTCGATAGTGGTGTAATTGTGTGAATTATATTAATAGTTTGGTGCCAAGCAAATCATAAATACTCATATGTAAACAGGAACCGCTCGATCACTTATTTACTAAGAATGTCAACATTCCACTGATTTTTTTTTCTCAGTTTTAACAATATTTATTCAGGTATATAGCCGGGCTTTTACAAAACCCTTACAACCCAACCTGAGCAGGGGGTACAGGGTTTTAAGAATTATAACTCTTTCGCTCACACATTCACACGGACAGACATTCATACTAAACAAAGGCTAGAAGTAAAGAAAGTAGAAAAAATTGACAATGTACTCTGGCTGAGTTCATAACTATCATACTATAATAATTAACAAGCAGATATATGATGTAATACCAAGGTTGTTATTTTAAAAAATGCTACTTTAAACACACTTATTGATTGAATATACATTTACTTCACCTTGTACATGTACGAAGAAAAATAAAAATTATAACAAATGTATATAATATTACAAAAAGAAGCATTTTAGGATATTTTTGTTTTAACATAATTTCCGTTATACTTGAGCTAATGTTTCAAATAATTTCCATTTCTTTTCAAACTGATCTGTACAATTATATTTACTTGTAATTGGTTTTTCCACTCTGTATACAGTTGTCCAAGTGGCTTTAAATTTACTCAATGACAAATAATATCCTGTACATTTGGAACAGTATATATAATGTTTCAAATTGTAATTTACAAAGTTTAAGATTTTAATTTTCGAATATCCAAGGATAAAAGTCTTGTCAGTTATAATATTGAATGAAAAGGTTTCAGTAAACCAACATTGCACATTTCTTTAAAAAATACCGACTTTTTCACAATCATACATAATGTGTTCCAATGATTCTCTCTCCTCTAAACAAAAAGTACATAAATCGCTGTCTGATTTCCCAATCATTTTCAAAAAAGTGTTTGTAGTTAAAATTCTATGATTTACTCGATATTGTAGCCATTGTAATTTACTATCTTTTGTGTTCATAAAAACATCCTTATGAATTTCTCTCCATTCATCACTAGATATTTCAAATTGTTTATCCATTTTTTTTTGTCCAGTTGGTTTTTCTTTGCTAGAATTCAATATTTTGTAAATTTTTCTATTGTTGGTTTTATTATCTAGTAAAGGTAAAATCTGTAAGGGAATAGTTGGTTCTTGTTCTTTAATCAGATGATCAATATTAAAATCTTTCATCATTTTCTTTACTGCTTGTGTTACTCCAAAAAATTTCCCAAAAAATAGTTTTAATATCAAATATTGTTTTGAATTGAGCATAAGTCATTATGTTCCCCTCCTCATCCAGCAACGAATTTATTAGGTAAATATCGTTTTTACTCCATTCCTTCAAAGACATTAATTTTTTATCTACCTTAAGTTTTTCATTGTACCAGAGAACAGTTTTACCCATTTTTTCTGGTGTCAATTCATTTTCAAAACAATTCTCCAGTTTTTTCCAAGAATTAAAAACATCTTGCCAATATTTGTTTTTCGATTTTTCAATATTCTTTAATGCATATATTGGGCCATATTTAATGACCTGACTAATATTGATATCTTCGCCTATGACAAATTGCCATTTTGCTGAACTCTGCAGCAATTTTTTAACCCAAGATATGTTCATACTTTTCTATAAAATTTTCTATATTTATCATGTTTAAACCACCCTTTTCATATTCCTGGGTAACTATAGACTTTTTTACTTTATGAACAGGACTTTTCCACAGGAATTAAAAAAATAGACAGTTGATATTGCTAGAGTTTAACTGGACAATAGTATCTTTTGATGGATTCGGTAAAGAAATAAAAAAAAAATGTACAGGTTTTGATATTGCTAGAGATTTTATAACAGTTATGCGGCCAATTGGAGTCAGATTTCTTCTTTTCCATTGTTTTAATAAATTCTTAATAGAAGCAATTTTTTGGTCATAATTTATCTTCACCATTTGACTTAAATTAGTGTCAAACTCAATTCCTAATACTTTAAATTTTGTTTCATTCCATGATAATTCTGTATCATCCACTAATTTTCCTATTGCATTCCTTTTACTTCCAATCCATATTGCTTGGCTTTTAGAGTAATTAACCGATAGTCATGACATTTCTCTTAAGTCTTTTAGATCATTCAAACCAATTTCTAGTGAGTTTTTAGTGCCATCTAAGAAAAGAGAAGTATCATCTGCAAATTGCGAGATGAGATGCATTATATTTCCAATTCTTATACCATTGATTTTATTATTACCCCTTAACTTTCTTGCTAATATTTCTGCACACAATAGAAACAAATGGGGAGAGATAGGATCCTCTTGGCTACAGCCGCGTCCATTTTTAAACCATCTAGATAGATTTCAACCCTGATTTATTGTTGTTGTGATATCGTTAAGAAAATTTTTAATCCAGTTGATGATAGATTCGTCAAAGTTGAATAGTTTCATAACACGAATTAAATAATCCCAAGACACCGTATCAAAAGCTTTTTCAAAGTCTATGAGTAGAATTAGACCTGGAATGTTTTTTACTTGAGTATAGTTCATTATATCATAAATCACTCTAGTATTTTCTGCAATATTTCTGCCTGGTATAAATCCTGTTTGATCCACTGATGATAAGTTGATAATATGATATATTACTTAAGTATTTCAATAATATACTTCTGAAATAGTTCTTGACATAAAAAGGTACATAGCGTATATGTACAAACTGATTGCATAATATCTGCAGTCCCGTGGGGATCCGGGTTAGAATAGGTCCTAAGTAGCCCTTGCTTTTTGTATTATTTTTGTATTTTTGTATTAGACGTAATGGGACGGTCCTTCGGATGAGACCGCAAATGCCAAGGTCCCATGTCACAGCAGGTGTATCCCTCCCTGCTCAAAGGCCGTGAGCGCCGAGCATAGGCCTAAATTTTGCAGCCCTTCCCTGACAGTGGCAACGTCTCCACGTGAGTGATACATTCTCGAGAATAGCGTTAAACAATATTCAATCAAGCATGTATGTGCATTACAATGAAATATGACAATTATTCATAGATACACGTGGTGATTTGTAGAAATTCCCTCTCTTTTGTCGACGTCGATTTCAAAATTAAGGTAACTTAATCCGTGAATCACTGAATTAGTTAGAGCTTATAAGAAATGTCATATATTTAACAAAATTATGTAAACACATTGATATGATCGTGTTTACATATAGATTGCCTAATAAAAAATGAGGTGCGGCAAACACCAGAAACTGTTTACCTGTGTTCAGAATGAGCTTGACTTAATAAACAATGTCTTAAAGGAATATTTTACTCAATTTAACTTAGGTAAACACGACATGAGTCATCGTTACAAGAGAATGTTATATATCTGTTTTAACTCAACAACTATCTTCTAAATTTTGCTGACCATTAGAAATTGAAAACCACTCTAAAGATTAAAGATGAGGAAATAAAGTTGAATATTTTCAGCTCAAAACATTTCCATACCCCTTGAAATTGGTTCAGTGGTTCTGGAGAAGTTGGAAACGCGTAACAAAGTAACCGCAATCTACTTTTTTCTGCTAATGGCCACACAGACATATTTAATATTCTGTAAATATGGACTGTTAGTTATCTTCACATTTCACTTAAATAATGTTGCAATTCTAATATTTTTATGCCTGCTAGCTCATCGCGCGTAGATCGTTTCAAGGTAGGTTTTCAGTATTAATGTAAAACATATACGATACCAATTTTGATGCACCAGATGAGCATTTCGACAAATAATGCCTCTTCAGTGAGGCTCAACCAAAATGTTTGAAATCCGAAATAACGATGAAGTTTTAGAGCTATCATAGGGAAAACAGTGTGCCAAGAAAGTGGAGTCAAATTCGTTTAAGGATCGGAGCTATGCGTGGGGGATATAATCCTTAATTTTGAAATGAATTTTTAAATTTTATAACAGCAATTCAATATACATCCGTATTTTCAAGCTGGTAACGAAGTACTTAGCTACTGGGCTGTAGAGACCCTCGGGGACAAACAGTCCACCCGCAGATGCCTCGATCCAGGGGTCATAATGTAAAACTTATACGGTACCAATTTTGATGCACCAGACGTGCATTTCAACAAATAATATCTCTTCATTGATGCTCAACGGAAATTGCAAATGATCAAACCTGCTTTTGTTGAAATGTAATATATCCATCCAACTTTATGAAGCATCTTGCCTGCTGGGTAACAGGTATGTACTCGACATTTCTTCTCCTTGGCGTTAAATGCTAAGTAGTTAAACTGCCCAAATCCAGAGCACATTATAGGGGAATCCGAGTGGTACTCTCCTACAAGGCTTGCGTTGGACACTTTGTCATTCATTTCCGATTCCATTACGTAGAAGTTTGATACTTTTGCATTTGACAAATCGCAGAAAACGATTAACACAAATAGATTGATAATATGTCCTAGCATAATCAGTGGTTACAGAAGGTTATTGGTAATTTTGTTAATGCTCAGATCACAGTGGGTACCCTTGATACACAGACAGAACCTTCATTAACAGCCAACATGCACTGTGATTGATGTTTCCAACAACACTGTTTCTTGCTGAAATTTCTTCTCCTTCGAGTCCTCCAAATTACAGTTACCAGTTTGCATTCGTGATCGATTTTAAATGATGTCATACACATATCCTCATCAAAAATTTATATTTAAATCATTTGCTTTTGAAAACAAAAACAAAACAAATTCAAAAGAAGGTTTGGTCCCCTGGGTGCACCGTACGTAGACAAGTGACAACAATCAGTATAAATGTCATTTATTATGCATGAAATATTGCCCTTAAAGCTATCTCGATAGCATATTGTTCTTAAACACGTATATACATGTATCTATATGAGTAGAAAATAAACCAAGAGCATATATACTGGTAACACAAGCAGTTATAAATTCCATTTGTTGGATGGCTGTTTGTCTTACGTTCCGTCGATGTTCTTTCGTTCGTATTGCGACGTACAGACTCTCAAAGGTATTTATGCACCAGTGTAATAGTGGACGAACACTACACGATTAGTGTCGAAGGTTTTGTTTTGGGGAGCGAACGCTGAACAGTTTGAATGGAACAGTTCTAAATGAGAATGGATCGCTTTGAGATATGAATACACGTTTCTCATTGAGAACGGAATGCTTTGGGTCAAGTTAAGGATCGAATGATTTTGTTGCTATTTCAAATTATGCATTTTGAACACTTTCTGTACTTATTACTCATACTTAGACATTGAGAGAGATTTCTCGTCTAAATAAAAGTTTATTCAATTGGATTGTCAGTTTTTAAATCGAGGACAGCTACTGGCAAACAAGTTGATGGTACAGGGGTTTCAACAGTCTCGATTGAGGTCAGCATTTCCAAATTTCCATGGTCGTTATAACGATCTAGTTCGTCAATACAACCTATCATTGGGTCAAATGCTGTCTGGCGTGTTTCAAACCGATCGTTAAGCCGTTCTTGGCACGCTGATTTTGACTACAGTTACCTCCGTTTACCTCAGCAGGATATACGGCTCACGGCAAATGAAAGGTGAAGATAACGAACAGTGATCAATCTCACAACTCCTACAAGCAATACAAAATAGATAGTTGAGCAAACACGGACCCCTGGACACACCAGAGGTGGGATCAGGTGCCTAGGAGAACTAAGCATTCCCTGTCGACCGGTCACACCGGCCGTGAGCTCTATATCCTATTCAAGTAAACAGAGCTATCTGCAGTAAAAATCAGTGTACCAAGAACAGATTAACGATCGGTATGAAACACGTCAGACAGCATTTGACCCAATGATAGGTTGTATCGACGAACTAGATTGCTATAACGATCATAGAATTTGCGAAATACTGACTTCAATCGAGACTGTTGAAACCCTTGTACCATCAACTTGTTTTTCAGTAGCTTACCTCGATTTAAAAACTGACTATACGCAGAACAAGCTCTTGTATATCGAATCAGTTGAGATATATAAACACCATATACAGGTGATGTTAATGTGAGAGATCGACAGGGGATGTCTACTCATCCTAGGCACCTGATGCCACCTCTGGTGTGTCCAAAGGTCCGTGTTTGCCAATATATCTATATTGTATTGCTTATAGGAGTTTTGAGATTGATCACCGTTCGTTATCTTCACCCTTCATTGTGTGTATTCTAGAATGGAAAAGGGGGTTGTTGTGAGTGGAAGTAAATTGATACATATTAATATTTACGTGCCTTAAATTTCATATGGCGATATTACATTGTATCTAATGTAATCAACAGAAAAAGAATACATTCCATTAAAATTTCCAACATTTTCACTAAAACATGTCAAAGTCAAATGTGTAGTACTCTAAAAAGTATAGTGATTGAGATAAATCTAATAATTTGACATTTTGTTTGTTTCAAACAAACTTTCATTAACAGTAACATGAACGTTATTTATATATTTGATAAATATCTTTTTGTTTATTTCTATTGGTTTTAAGTTGAAAAATCTGTTTTCAAACATTTTCTATTTCGGTAAGCTGATTTCAGTCACAATCTTTGATGAAAGTTATTTTCGTTTTCCCAAAAATGAAGCGTGCTACTATACCCTTAAAACCGTTCAGTTATCGTTCCGTTCCAGGTGAGAACCGTTCCCACATCAAACCATTCTGTTTAAACCGTTCAGTTATCGTTCCGTTCCAGGTGAGAACCGTTCCCACATCAAACCATTCTGTTTAAACCGTTCAGTTATCGTTCCGTTCCAGGTGAGAACCGTTCCCACATCAAACCATTCTGTTTAAACCGTTCAGTTATCGTTCCGTTCCAGGTGAGAACCGTTCCCACATCAAACCATTCTGTTTAAACCGTTCAGTTATCGTTCCGTTCCAGGTGAGAACCGTTCCCACATCAAACCATTCTGTTTAAACCGTTCAGCGTTCCGTTCCCATATTAACCCGTTCCGTTCTGATCTACATGTAAAATCCTTGATCCCGCATGGTTATTCTATTGTTTACATACACTTTCCCTGTATTACTTGTTAATTTACATACGATTTCTCTATAGTACTATTGTTAATTTACATACAATTTCTCTATATCGCTATTTGATTTACATACAATTTCTCCATATCGCTATTGTTAATTTACGTACATTTCCTCCTTATCGCTATCGTTAATTTACTCGTACATACCATTTCTCTATATCGCTATTGTTAATTTACGTACAATTCCTTTTTATCTCTATTGTTAATTTACGCACAATTCCTCTATATCGCTATTGTTAATGTATTCGTACATAAAATTCCTCTATATATTTTAACAATAGTTAATTTACGTACAATTCCTCTACATCGCTATTGTTAAATTACTCGTCGTACAATTCCTCTATGAAAGGTGAAGATAACGAACAGTGATCAATCTCATAACTCCTACAAGCAATACAAAATAGATAGTTGGGCAATCACAGACCCCTGGACACACCAGAGGTTGGATCGCTATTGTTAATTTACATACAATTCCTCTCTACCGTTATTGCTAATTTACGTACAATTCATCTATCTCGCTATTGTTAATTTACATACAATTCCCCTTTATCGCTATTGTAAATTTACGTACAATTCCTCTAAATCGCTATTGTTAATTCACATGCAATGTCCCAGTATACTTATCAATATATTGCATACACGTTTTCAGGACTTCTTAATTTACACATTTTGTTCTGTATAGTTCATTTTTTTTTAAATTCACGTACACGATCTCAGTATACATTTTCCCCAAGTACTTATTCTAATTGATGAACAAAATTCTGTATAGTTATTGCATGCAAATGAAGTGAACACCTAAAAAAGTATTATCCCGTGGCGATACAGGTTAGAATAGGTCCTCAGTACCCCTTGTTTGTCGTATAAGGCGACTAAATGGGACGTTTCTTCGGATGAGACCGCAAAAACCGAGGTTCTGTGTCACAGCAGGTGTGATACGATAAAGATCCCTCACTGCCCAATGGCCATAAGCGCTGAACATAGGCCTAAATTTTGCAGCCCTTCACCGGCAGTGGTGACGTATCCATATCAGTGAAATATTCTCGAGAGGGACGTTAAACAATAATCAGTCAATCAATCAAAAAGTATTTGAACTTAATGGAACTCAATGTAAAATGATCTTATGAAAGGTGAAGAGAACGAATAGTGATCAATCTGACAATTCCTATACGCAATACAAAATATATAGTTGGGCAAACACAGACCCCTCGACAAACCAGAGGTGGGATCAGGTGTCTAGGAGGAGTGAACATCCCCTGTCGACTGATCACACCCACCGCGTGCCCTATATCTAATAAATGTGTGGTAGAATGTTTGTAATCATAGTATCATTTTGAAGAGTTTATGTACACCATGGGAGTTTACATCTCATTACTTTTTGATTCATTTCACGTACAATTCCACGTTGACGTTTATAGGAAGAACTCGTTTTGAATCAAAATATTAGATGTACATACAATCTTTAGGTAAAAAGTTACATAAACTTTCTCTTTGTGAAAATATGAAATAAATTTGATAATTCACGTGATATTGCTTTGATTAGGTATTTCTTATATTTACCAAGTGGAGAATGACAGATGAATATCAAGAACAATAATTAATCTCATAACTCGTATGTAATACAAAATGAACTCTAACCCATGGTCATACCAAAGTTTGGACAAATTGTCAAGAAGGAGTAAGCATCTCCTGTCGACCTGTCACATCCACCATGGGTTCTATGTCCTGACAAGGTAAATGCAGTAATCAATGTGTCAAAACGGCCTTACAATCGGTATGAAACACGTCACAGACCGTTTGACCCAATGATAGGTTACATCGGCAAACTAGATCATTATATCGACCATAGAATTTGCGAAATACTGACTTCCAAAAAGTCTCCGGTGCAAAAAGATCGGCTTCTAATCATTTACCAGTCATATGAATTTGACTTAGCTCACTTTCGTAATTACTATAAAAGAAACATTTATTTTGATGAAACAATTATCCCTTTTTATAAATGGAACGCCCGAAGAATCGATTTTCATTAAATTTTCATATGCAATCTTCTACATCAGTCATCAAGATATCCTGCAGTATTATAGATTCTTATATTTATGTTTTCTCAATTCTTTAATGTTTCCTTTAAAATTCTTCTCGCTCTACTACATTTATCAGCAATAATGAACTTTGCGTTTCGGTATGATTTTGAGCTTATAAAACACGCATGTTTTATTGGAAATGTTTGACGGCAGTATCAGATATATGTGACAAGATCAAGATAAAATTCCTTTTAATCAACTATATTTTGGTTTGGTATAAAAATAATGATAGCTATTACACTTTGCTTTCATTAATTTTTGTTTTACATCTGTCGATTTTCTCTTAGCATTGTATTCCGGGGAATAAGACATCTCTCCGTGTCTAAAGTATATTTTATCAATGAAAGGTGAAGATAACGAACAGTGATTAATCTCATAACTCCTATAAGCAATGCAAAATAGAGAGTTGGGCAAACACAGACCCCTGGACACACCAGAGGTGGGATCGGGTGCCTAGGAGGAGTAAACATCCCCTGCCAACCTGTCACATCCGTTGTGAGTCCTATATCTACATCTTCCTTAGTGCCACTGATACTAAATTAAAACGAAATGGAAATTTAGTAGGCAGAGTTAGCCCTTTATCAAAATGGTATATTGTATGATCCTAGGAGGTAAGGGTTTGATATCAGGGTGATGCCAAAATTATCATAATGATTTAAAGGTATTGTTTGAGTTTGCCGATACTGTTTAAAACCTAAATGCATATTTAGAAATAATAGAAGAGGATGTACAAAAAAAAGATGCATTCCATAACCCAGGGTTTTGACTCTAGGATGGGTACAAATTAGACATATCGTTTAATGTTAATACATATATCATAATATAAAGTTTTCTATCAGTGTATGCGTCTTTGAGGACATTGATGATTTAAGAACACATCTTGGTTTATACTGTTGCTGAACATTAGAATCTAGTTTAGATATTTAGAGCAGGATATTTTTTTTTCTAGATTGCATAACCATGGGGAGTCATGGTTTCATTTCGAAGGGTTCATCCAATAAAAATAATTATATTTTCATGCACATCTCTACGCAGAATGTTGCATACATTTTCCCTTTATGAAAATTTTGAAATAAAATCGATCATTTACTGCAAACATTTTTATAAAATCAGATTTCAACAAAGGACAGATAACTCCTTAGAAAGCATGAAGTGCAAAAACCCTGGCTTCTAATCATTTACCAGTCATTGAATATCATATATTTCATATTCACCATTATTCAACAATTAACATTTATTTGATTTATTTGATTTAAATCCTTCAAAATAATTCATTTTTCTTTTGCCTCAATATCAATTAAAACAACCTATCACACTACTAGCAACTGGCTACACTTCGCTAATCGACTACAGAAAGAGATATTCGCGTGATTACTTAACAGATTTGGTGTACATTTCTATTGATAAAAGGTGAAAATAATTAACAGTGATTGATCCCATAACTCCTATAAGGAATACAAAATAAAACGTTGGACAAACACGAACCCCTGGATACACCAGAAGTGAGATCAGGTGCCTAGGGGTAAGTATCCCCTGTCGACCGGTTACACCCGATGTCAGCCCTATATCTAGAAAACAAGATGTGTTTATGAAACGCAAATGCCCCCATAATGACCAATTCCGAAGATGGCCAAGGTCAAATATCTTGGTGCCAGAAGAAAGATCTTATCACAAGAAATGCTCATATACAATATGAAAGCTCTAATATTTACCATTTAGAAGTTATGACCAATGCCATTTTTTAAAAAGTAGGTAAAGTGTCAAGGTCGAAAGGTTAAGTAAACCGGAAAGGTCTTGTCACAAGGAATACGCATGAGAAATATCAAAGTTCCATCACTTACTGTTCAAAAGTTATAAGCAAGATTAAAATTTTCAAAAAGTAGGTCAAACTCCAAGGTCACAGGGACAAAGATGTTGGCACCCACGGAATGGTCTTGTCATAGAGGAATATTCATGTGAAATATCAAAGCTCTACCACTTACTGTTCAAAAGTTATTAGCAAGGTTAAAGTTTCAGACAGAATGACAGAAAAGTCTCGTCACAAGGAATAATCATGTGAAATATCAAAGCTCTAACACTTGCTGTTCAAAACTTTTAAGCAAGGTTAAAACTTTCAAAAAGTAGGTCAAACTCCAAGGTCAAACAAATTTCAGACATAATTACAGAATGACAAAGAGGACAAAAACAATATGCTCCCTGATCTTTGATCTCGGGGGCATAACAATTCAAAACCAAATTTCCTGTCAATATGTGCGTTTACATGGTATGTACATATTAAATAGCAGTTTTCAGGGGAGCTGCGCTAAATTTGTACGTTCTAAGAGGCATAACTCCAAGGCAAAAATCGAATAAGAATTTCCTTTGAATATATACATTTATACACTATGTCCTTAACTATTATATTTCGTTAATTTTTACTACCCGGCTTCGAAGGGGTTTCGCTCATAAAAAAGTGAACTTAAGTATGCGAACTAAACTGATATAGTTACCAAAAATAAAACAAAATAAGAATTCTTGTGAATATGCACATATACACAACATGTCCACGAAAACATGAAGATAACGAACCGAGATCATTATTGTTGTTTACTACTTGCACTCGATTGACACCTGTGACCTAGATTGTTTATTTTAGGTGACATAATGGTTGAATAAATGTGTATTTCAAGATGGTACAAGAAAATTCATGCTATTTACAAATACTCTGTGGATTTCTATGATAAAACAATCTGGTCAGACAAGCATTTTAGACATTTGGATTTGAAAATAACTGTTTAAGTGCAGATTCAGCTTGGCACGGACTTTGATATTGTTCAGCTATTGTAATTTTGTACATTGCTGTTCATTACAATTTTCTTTCAATCATTTCTTGTATTTAAATCTTATTGTTTGATAGCCTTTGTTAGGAAATTCTGCTGCACTATTAAGGGTTTGTTTTGACACATAATAATCATCATAAATCCAATAGAGAATGTTAGTTTAAGAGCAGGGCAAACACGAATCCTTAGGCACATCAGACGTAGGATCGGAAGAATAATTGGTGGGGGACTGGGGAGGCGTTTTTTTAAAACAAAACTAAATTATAGTTATAGGCTTATGATAAAAAATATAAACTGTGTTTATCATAGTATGTCTAACATCCCCAGACAAAAATGATCAGAGGCTAAAATACAGCCCCAGAAAACGAGAATCAAATATGACGTCATCGGTATGCATATGGAGCCAACATGAGGGGATATGCTTTGGAATCAGCATGAAAGGCGACGATATCGAACTTAACGTGTTAGGGGTTTTAAGGGTTAAACGACTTAAAGTGTTAGCGTTTAGGAGTTAACCGACTTAATGTGTTAGATTTTAAGAGTTAGACGACTTAAGGGGGCCATCTATATCGCCATTATGGCGGACTTCCTTTTAAAAGATGGATGAAAATATAAATATCAGCAATATCTGTATATTCATTTCAAAATTCATCACATAGCTGGATAGTTCAGTAGGTTAGCACGTCGAATGCTGAAGTGTACATCGCGTGTTTGAGTCAAGCAGGGGTTTTAATTTTTTTTTATAGAAGCTTTCGTCTAAAACTGCATTTTTGACTAAATAAAGTAAATATGAAAGTTTCAATTTCAAAATATTGTTGTACATATCCTCCACTTTTCACCAATCTCAAAATTTTCTGATGTAGCACACATCCTTAATGCAAGGCGAAGATAACGAACAGTGATCAATCTCATAACTCCTACAAGCAATACAAAATATATAGTTGGGCAAACACGGATCCCTGGACACACCAGAGATGAGATCAGGTGCCTAGGAGGAGTAAGCATCCCCTGTTGACCGGTCACACCCGCCGTGATCCCCATATCCTGATCAGGTAAACAGAGTTATCCGCAGTCAAAATCAGTGTGCCAAGAACGGCCTAAGAATCGATATGAAACACGTCAGACAGCATTTGACCCAATGTAAAGTTGTATTGACGAACTAGATCGTTATAACGACCATAGAATTTGCGAAATGCTAACTTCAATCGAGACTGTTGAAACCCCTGTACCATCAACTTGTTTGTCAGTAGCTTACCTCGATTTAAAAAAATGGCTATACGCAGAACAAGCTCTTGCATATCGAATCAGTTAAAATATATAAACACCATATGCAGGTGATAATGGCATATTGCTACATAAATATGGGAAGTTGACGATGGAGAAACTGAAATGATCTCCTTTGTCATACAGTTGAGTTGTCAGTTTGCCGTTAATGTCTACTTTCAATACAATATCTAAGTATGAAGCAGAGGTGGATGACTCTGTGGTGTCCTTTATTTCGAGCTCACGTGGATATATCAAATGGACATATGAATGAAAGTTATTATTGTTAATAGACAAAACGTCATCGATATATCTAAATGCTGAATTGAAGGCCACATCGAGAGATTTTTTTTCTTCTCGCGTAGAAGTTTTTGAATAAATTCTGCTTCATATGAATATAGAAACAGGTCAGCTAACAAAGGAGCACAATTTGTGCACATGGGAATCCCAACAGACTGTTGGAAGACCTGATCACCACGGAGATATTGTCAATGAGGAACTCTAGCATATTTTTTTAATTTCAACTTCAGAGTAAGTGTGCGTGGAATTGGAGTGGTGTTTAACAAAGTAAGATTTTGAATGACTGATCACTAGATATGAATATTTCCGTTTTCCGTTTTGGTTGAAGAAGCAACTGTCTATGTTGTCTAAAAGTCTAGTCTTTAATTTATCGTGAGGAATGGTCGTATATAGTGTTGAAAAGTCATACGTTTTAATGTTATTGATTTGGGGAAAATTCTGCGATTTCAAGCTTACTAAAAGTTATTTAGAATATTTTAGCATCCACATTTGATTAACACCACTTCTGGTAAATGTAGTCGCACAGTAAGTTTGAAGTTTCTCCTTCACAGCTGTTAATATTTTCGTGAGGAGCAAATATAGGGGCTTGGTAGAACACTTACTGGGTCCAGCAATGCATCTTTGTGTGTAAGGGTTTTTATGTAGTTTAGGAATCCAGTATAGGTACGGTAAATCATATTCTTTCGACCCATTGACTGGAATATTAAATGTGTCTAAAACTGAAGCATGTTTTTGAAGAATGTCATCTTTTGAAAGGGCAGTTGGAGTATAAGTATGATTACCAAAAGTGGAATTAATGCCAAGTTCCTTTAAAATACAGTTGTAATAATGAGCCTAACAAACAAAGACAATGTTGTTACTAGCTTTGTCACCTGGAACCAAAACATATTCCTCATGTAAGCTATTTAATTCTTCTATCACTTCTGGTTTGCTAAACACAGAAGGATAGAGAGGTTTTAAGGATTTGATCCGTGAACGATACAATGGACAGTAAAGAAAAATTGTGGACGTTTTGTGAACTAAGATTACTTAGTCGAGTACTTTCATTATTTATTTTAAACATTCGTCATATTTGTTGACACCAACAAAAGATATTTTTGGAGCAGTACGGCAATCCGTAAATTTTCCAACATATTTTCTCCATTTAAATATCAATACCAAAACATCCATAGGTACATGTAGGTTTACATCAATTCGTTTCAAAACGAATACCTATGGTATTATGATAAATATATATTCACGTACTGTAGTGTGAAGTATGTAGACCCCTTACGACGTGTGTAGATTGATAACCTATTTTATGTCATATATTTCAGAAATATAAAGTTAACAGTAATTTTATTTCGCGAGTTGTCCTTTTCGCCCAGTTACACAGTCTGGTACTCCTCGCCTGCATATTAAAAAATCTACAGCATTTCTTCTTTTTTGATAACATGTCACTATTATTAGTCGATGTTGAGGCACGAAGCACTCAGAGGAGCAATTTTCATAATAATCATAAATATTGAAACTAAAATAAACCATACTATTTTTCCTCTCAAACAAATGCAATCGATTTACGGAATAATTAAATCACATTATTTATTTATGGAGATACAAGTATCTCATTATAAAAGCTTCATCGGTGATATAAATTATACCAACAAACAGTTGGGGGAACTGATGGAAAGGCACATGATTCTGCAAGAAACAGTGCTGTTGTAAACATATCAGATCACCTGTTAACTGTTTATGAAGGTGATGTCCATGTATCAAGATCACAAAGTTACTAATAACACCCTTTAACCGTTGGATCCCCTCATCATGTCAGGATATGTTTTCAGTTTATTTGTGGTGATCAGTTTTTGCAATTTTTCAAATGCAAAAGTATCACACTTTTACAGAATGGAACCGGCAATGAATGACAAAGTGTCTAACACGAATCTTGTGGGAGAGTACCACTCGGAATCCCTCGGCGTGTGTTCTGCTATGTGTGGCGGACGCTTTGGATGTTTCGGGTTTAATGCAAGACAGAAGAAATGTCGAATACACAAGCACTATCCAGCAAGCATGACAGGTCAGGAAGATGGATGGGTATACTACATTTCAATCATTTCAGGTGATTATACAATTATGATACTAAAAGCCTAATACTAAAAGATGAACAGTGATCAATCTCATAAATCTAATAAAAGGTGAATATAACGAGCACTGATTAATCTCATAACTCCTCTAAGGTTAAGCAATACAAAATAGAGAGTTGGGCAAACTTGGACCCCTGGATACACCAGAGGTGGGATCAGGTGCCTAGAAGGAGTAAGCATCCCCTGTTGACAGGTCACACCCACCGTGAGCCCTATAACTTGATCAGATAAACGGAGTTTTCCGTAGTCAAAATCAGTGTGCCAAGGAGTGGCCTAACAATCAGTATGAAACACGTCAGACAGCATTTGACACAATGACAGGTTGTAATGTAATAAATGCAATAAAAGATACAAAAATAAGATAAGTAAACAACCGACCGCTGGACACACCAGAGGTGGGACCAGGTGTCTAGAAAGAGTAAGCACCCCTTGTTGACCGGTCACACCCACCGTCAACCTATTCATATATAATGAAATGTTATTTCATATAGCGTATAAAAAGTACACGAGAGCTAAAATTGCAAGCTCATAGATTTCTTAGAGTTACAGAATATTAGATATTTCTCGGTGGGTTTTAGCGGGTAAATATAGATAGTTTTGGAATACAGGTATCAACCCTTGCCCGCCATCTTGCGATTAAAAAATCGTAATTTCCTACGTTGGCCTTTGTTAATTTCTGATCTGTGGTTTTGAAATTTGTTTACTTTTCCATCAACAGCAGGTACACGTAATTACACTAATGTCTTAGGGTGGGGTAACCTAAAAACTTGCATGAAAAGATAATTAGCTATGTATCAGAATAGTGACCCCTAGCACTTGGTAGGGTAAAGCTTTTCACAGGTTGATCATTGGTTGACCCCAGCAAAGGGAAGTAACTCGCGGCAATATGTTCATACGTGTATTGATGAAGGCGTCATATTTATTTCATAATTGTTACATCTGAATATGTATACATTTACATTGCCTTTACCTCTGATATATTTAACAATAGTAATGACATCTACTTTCTCATCAATGTGATGCAGTTTGAACAATGTGTGATTGAATTTTAGTTAATATCGCACGTCTATTCCACGGTTGGGAATTTCCAAATGAGAGTAAAATGTGCATGTACATATCAGAGGAAAAATCAGTTTGGGAAATACATAAGGGCATCAACCGGAACGCGTCGCACCGATATATTTTTCATGAAGCGCTACCTAATTTTTTTCCGAGTTGGTGACGTTGATTTGCGAGCGAACATTCTCGAATGGGACGTAAAACAATGTAACTATAGGGGAAATCGAACAACAGCCAGAAAACATTTCCAGTGCAAGGTCATGCATTAAATTAGCATGTAAAAACTGATAGTATAAGCCTGCATATAGCCATGTATGTATTGACACAGGGTGTTTGTGGTTTGAATAATTATCAGATAATTAAATATTATGCATTATTGATACCACATCGACTTTGTTGTGTAATTTCTAAAATCTAATTTGCATTGAATTGATATTGCTCAGGTATTGTTAACTAAAACATATACAACAAGGATCATTTTCTCTTGGGACGCCCCTGTCAGTAAACCCTCACATGGTACTCGGAAATCGCAGTGGCCGCAATGTCATACAATTTTGTAACTTTCTAACGATTGATTGATTGACTATCGTTTATCGATTAACGTACCTCACGAGAATTTTTCGCTCATCTGGAGACGTCACCATTGCCAGTAAAAATACATGTAGTTCCTCAGTACCCCTGGATTATCGTAAGAGGCGACTAAATGCAGCGGTCCTTTGGATGCAACTGCAAAACCAAGGCCCTGTTTCACAGCAGGTGTGGCACGATAAATACCCACCCCTGCTCAATGGCTATAATCGCCGAACATAGGCCTAAATTTTGCAGCCCTTCGCAGGCAATGACGACGTCTCCATATGAGTGAAAGTTTTTTGAGGGGGACGTTAAACACTATTCAATCACTCATATTGTGACGTCACCATCTGTAGGTGAAATATCGTGTGTTTATCACAAGCAGTGAGGTCATATCCGAAAGACCCGTGATTCTTACTTCTAAATGCCGAACATTTGGCGAAGGAGCAATCGCTACCTATGTTAACGTCTTAGCTGTGACGCATACTAAGTGTTTGGAGAAGTAATGAACATATTTTCAACAGATGAATAGTTTAAGTGGCAGTTCATTACATTGATGAATATATTGCACGTGCGTATTTTGTCATACTTTCAAGAATACATTTAATCATCTACTATAATAGCAATAACAAGTCTAGTATAGAGTTACTTCGTGCTTATGTTACCCATGATGTTATATGTTTTAAAGCGGAATAACTTTGTTTTTAAGTTATACTTTGAATGAGAGAAACCTTTCTCCAATCTGATATTAATCAAACACTGTAAGTTATCTTCACATTTTTAGCTCTTCTGAGCCGAAAGCTCAAAGAGCTAATCATATGGCCATATGTTTGGCGTGCGGTGTGTGTCAACTTTTTGGATAAAGGGCTTTATCTCAAGAACACCTAGGCCAATTTTTGTCAAATTTGTCACAGGGTATCCTCGGCCCAAGGGCTTTCATTTGTAATAAAACTAGGGTTGTGACCCTTTAACAAGGGGAGATAATTAGGAAAATTCGAACAAAAGTAGTGGTTGCTAAAAAATCTTCTTCTCAAAAACCACTACGCAAATTATCCCCAAACTTATGCATAAGGATGATGATAGGTTGTAGATAAAAAATTCTTCAAGCCCATAATCCTGGGGCAACGTGTGTGGTCTCTGGGTCACTTCAAAGTTGACCTTAAATTTTGTTTTGTTAAAACTTTGATATTTTGTTTAGTATAAGGACTAGGATCATCAAATTTTGTCAGTTGATGCATCTTAGGACCTAATATCATGCTCTCTCAAAAGTAGGTCATGGTGACCTACTTTTTGAATTTTGCAGGTAATTATTATTAAATGGATTTTGATGCAGATCTTGGACACTTTTGAGCCTATGATCATCAAAAGTTGTCAGTTGATGGATCATGAGACATTAAAGTGCGTCATGAGAAAGGTATGTCACCATGACCTACTTTCTGAATGTTATCGCTAATCATTTATGAATACATTTTAGGTTGTTATTTCAGATACTGAGAGTTTTAGAATCATCCAACCACGTAAGTTGATGCGTCTAGAGACCTCGAAACATATTTATAAAAAAAAACAGTAGGTCACAGTGACCTACTTTTTGAATTTTGCAGACATTCAAATTTCACATTTTGAATTTCAGATGCATATTTTGGACACTATGAAAGCTAGGATCATCAAAGTTTGTCAGTTGATGCATCTTGAGTCTTCAGTGTGTCGATCAAAAGTAGGTCACCCTGTCCTACGTTTGGACAGTTACATTTAAATTTTCAGGTACTATTTGACTTAACATCATCAAACTTTTTCGGTTGAAGCATCTTGAGTTCTCGGAGTGTGCAGACTATAAATTAGGTCATCTTGATCTACTTTTTTAACTTCAAAGCTATATCTAAATCAAATGCTAAGAGGCCTAATATAATGAACCTGTTTCAATTGATGTATCTTGAGTCCTCGGAGTGTGTCAATTAAGAAGTAGGTCACTGTGATATACGTTTTGAATTTCATGGCTATATTTAGATATTTCAGATACCAAGTGGCTTAGATCCATCAAACTTATTAAGTTGATGCATCTTGGCTTCTCAGAGTATGTCAGCTAAAAGGTAGGTCACTGTGACTTACTTTTGCTTTTTTTTTTGCAAATCTATACACCTTTCAAACTAAAACCCAAGGATCATCAAACCTTCACTTAAAGCTGTATGACCCGATGTTCATGTATTATTTTTGTACATAATTACTTTAAAGCAGATTAATTACTTTATAAAGTTATTAACTTTCCCTTAATTACATGATTGAAAACATCTGCATGTAAAAGAAAATAGTGCGAATATTATTTAGAAAATAAATACAGTGGCTACATATATAAATCATCCCATAATAGACGTCTATAAATAGACCCACGCGCGTCAGGGGAATCCCAACATGATGTATTAACTCATACGCAAATGTCTAGTTTTAAGGCTGAAAGAGCGTAAAACAACGAATTACTAAGAGGTATTTGATATTTTTATTTCTATTAAACTTATGGTACGGTACTGTTATAACAAAATACACAGCTTTACACAGATAAGACCACCAATGATTTGAAAGTTTGAACTGGTCACGTGAAATGGCAGAGTGACGCGGTTATTTGTAAACATCGATTTAAAATCAATTATTTGGGTTAAAACAGGTAAAATAATTTATGATATGTCGTACAGTCTCATACATGTAACTACATACGTGCGATGATTTAATAGCGTTTTTACGAGATGGAAAAAAAATATTGTAATTCGGACCATACAGCTTTAACTCACTCTTCGTTTTTTATTTCAACAGAGCTGAAAAAGTTAAAAAGCAATTTTGTTGATATTGGTTTCAAGAACCATTCTCCAACAATGGCATGAAATGTAATTGCATTAAAATTGGACAAAATACAATGCGATCCCCTTGTTCTAATTGTATGTATAGTAAATTCGGTATTTAGCACCCCAACCGTCTCTATGTCCCTTGACAAAATTCATGTAGAAGAGAAATATGTACTACCCAGATATGCACGTAAGTTAAGTAACTTCATTTTGCAATTATTTTGATTGCCTAATCTAATAGTGTACTGTATGATATCTCCTTCATACACTATCATGTGATAGGTCTTTAAAACCTTGTTAATTGATGAATCTTGGTTAGTGAGAATTTTTGCCTGTTCTACAATGTATCAGAAGAGCGATTCTAGGCCCATGGGCCTCTTGTATACTATCCGATATCAGATAAAACTTCGAAGTCACGCTTTCCGATGAAAGAATGGTGCGCGTGGATGTTACATATGTAATGCTATTATTGAATATTTTGAAGAGTTGTATCTTACAGCATGAGTAATTTCGTTGTCTCTCGTTTTAACAATATATCTTATACTCCGTTTTCTGATCAAGATAGAGGACTCAAGGAATGCTAATTATCGTTAGCATCTGATCCCACCTCAGGTGCGTCTAGGGGTTCGTGTTTACCGTGTTTTATAATTTGGTATTCTTTAAGGATTTATGATATATATTATGATATTCTAGTAAATCAAATGATTGTTATAGAAACAATTATTCAGATTGTAAATAATTCTGCAGATGAAACCTGACTTGTCAGGGTTAGATTCATTATAATTCATATAGATTTACAACATACCCTCTGATTGTTAACCGTACATTTGTTATTTATTATTAGAATCTGCTGGTTGTGGATCTGAGTGGTTGGAACACAATGGTCATTATTACTTTTATGGTACAACACCACTCACATGGAATGAAGCCCAGGTATAATATATAAGCATGTATACATGTAGCCCCCCTCCCCCCCCCCCCCCATCACAAAATCGAGGGTGTATTAAATTTCATTTGCCTCTATGGCCGCTAAAAGAATGTGATGTATAGTTAATGGGGAGTCATAAGATATAATAGTATACTACAGGCTGAATTTCTCTGTTTAGTAGATGAGAATGGGTCAATATTGAATGTCCGATGCGTATGCAAAGTGTTCAACATATTTTTAATTGTTTAGATAGCGTGTGAGGCCGTGTCATCACAGTTAGTACAGATTGAGGACAAGGAAGAGTCTGACTGGCTGGCTGCAACATTCCTTTTCAAAAGTAAGTCCATTCCTCTCACCCTCTCTAAGGCAGGATCTATCTTCATACAAACAATTGTAGAATTTTGGCTTGTTGTGTATTGTTTTACGTCTTGATCTAGAATATTTCTCTCATTTGGACGTCATAATTGCCGGTGAATGGTTGCAAAATAGAAGCGTATGTTCGTCGTTTCCGGCCTTTGAGCACTGGGGGGATCTTTATCGTGGCACACCTGTTATGACACGGGACCTCAGTTTTTGCGGTCTTATCCGAAGGACCATCCCCATTTGTCGCATTGTACGACAAGCAAGGTGTACTGAGGATTTATGCTAACCCGGATCCCCACAGGGCATTGTGAAATAAGTACAATATGTAGTGGAAGACGGAAATTATAAAGTACATCAAGTAATATGGATTTTATTTGGTTGTTTTATGTCACATGTGGGTAATTTTGATTCCAGGCACGTGTTCAGACGGATTTTATTCTGACTGCACGGCTTGGAGTAGTGGAAATATCAGTATTGAAGGAAACTATCGGTGGCAACAATCAAATTTGGCCATGAACTTTACATACTGGAATTCAGATCAACCATCCGGATCTTATTTAGATAAGGATGAGGACTGTGTTGAAATACTAAGAAATGGAAAATGGAATGATCGAGAATGTGGTGACCGAAATTGGCTCATTTGCGAAAAGACCAAATGTTGAAGTACAGCTCCCAATGGCGTCATACTATGAATATGTACCTATATTTTATTATATACCCATCAATATTTCCTTTTTTTTTTTTTTTTTTTTGATACTGTGGATTTCACAGCGTGTGATCCGGTTTTCCGGATAACCACACTGTGGTTTTCTGATACCGTATCAGTATTCTCTGGAACTGATAACGTCACAATGCATCAGCACAACGTTTTTTGTGGAAAATATCAATCGCATCAAAAACAGAACTGCGTACACAAAATATAATTTCACTGTATGTCTGTATTTTTGATAATAGTATCTTAGAAATGTGAATTTAAAATGCATAAGATAGTATATGATAAGAATATATAATAAATATATGACTGCTACAGTAACTTGATCCGAAGAGTTTGATCATGACTCGTTGACAGGCGCGGATCATCAGATCTGATGAACCGCGCCTGTCAACTCGACGTGATTCGACTCTTCGGATCAAGTTAGTCTAGTAAACATATATATTTACTACAAATAAGACGGAGAGGGAGGGAGTCGGTTCAAATCCAGCAGTAAGTCGATATCACAAAAACATGGTTGAAGTAGCGTTCAGTAGAAATATGCTAATTCAATTTCCAATATGCCTCATAAAACTGTACAGCCTTATTTTAATCCAATAAAATTTGCAAACAACGTTTTGTAGATTGCAATCATTTGTTCCACAGCAGGAAATAATATCAGTATCGCATTAAATCCAGTACACAAGCATCGGGAACAGCAAAGGGTGTTTAATGTTTGTTGATCATGACTTTCACTAGCAGACATGTCATAAATATTGCGACGTGTGGAACTTTACTTAAGGTAGTATAAGCTATCATCAAGTTTTGACATACCTTTACAACTTATGAATAAATGAGGGTCAGCAATATATCATATCATTTAAATATTCATATCTTTAAAACAATGGGACCTACTCAGTGATATTTCCGTCAAACAGTGGAACTTCAAGCACCTGTCATGTTCTCAAAAGTTGAAAAATATCCAAATCCATGTAACTTGCTTCTCTTTAAAATCCATAGTAATAATCTGAAAAGTAAGGAGACCCTATATTTATTACTGATACCAACACTGTAAAATAAAAAGGTCCTCATTTTAAAAGTATGCAGGAAGTTTGTAGTACGACCCGTGTATATTTCAATATATATTAAATTTCAAGTAAAGCGGCAAAACTCCTGTATAAGATGAATCAAAATTGCAACAATACTTAAAGTGACCAAAAAAACAAACAAAAAAAACCCCCGAAGATAATTTAATATGTGACAGAGAAATGAGAGCAGAAAACCCCGAACAGACGGAAGAAAAGGTGTACAGAAATATACTTGTATTATAATGAAAGGTGTAGATAACGAACAGTGATCAATACTTTCTGTCTAAGACGAATATATAAAAAGATGGCGTTATTGGTTTACAGATATTTATAATATCTCATTTTCTGTCAAATTTTCGCTTACCCCAGTTTGAAAAAATGTACACCGTCTCACATACATTCAGATACAGTTTTAAAAAAAAAAACTTGAATGAGTAGTTAAATGAAGACCTGAACACAGAGAAGATGTCGTACAAAAGCTGAATTGTTTCCAGTCTCACAAGATTTAATGTTTCAATTCTGTCATATGCCTATCTGAATTTGATCGATATGAACGATACCTTTTACTGACACGTGAAACCGAATTCACTAGTACATATCAAATGTTATGAATATTATGTAGACTTTATATATAAAACGTCTTCGATATATCTAACTAACTAACGATTTGAAGTTTACAGCAAGATATTTTTTTATATTGTGGATTTTTAAAATAAATTCTATAACGTAATTTAAATTCGCGTATCAACCTAAGTTTAATCCGTTATATCAACAGCAATTTTATATCGTGCAAATGTAGTTGATATTGAGGTCCGCTGTAAGTATAAGTCACTAGCTAAAAAACACCACGATATGTTTACATGTTGTTTATGTGGCAATATCACCCCTCATATTAAAACAAAGTTCGCCATTCGTGTACATAATAATCCACAAGACAAGCATTGGGTCAAATGCTGTCTGACGTGTTTCATACCGATTGTTTGGACGTTCATGGCACACTGATTTTGTCTACGGGTTACTCTGTTTACCTGATCAAGAGATAGGGATCACGGAAGGTGTGACCGGTCAACAGGTGATGCTTTACTCTTTCTAGGCAGCTGATTCAACCTCTGGTAGGGGTCCTTGTTTTGTCCAACTCTTTAATTTGTATTCCTTGTAGGATTATGAGATTGATTACTGTTCGTTATCTTCGCCTTTCATACGGGACCAGGACCTACACTATAAAGCAACTATTTACATACTCTAACAACAATCAGTAGACCAGTTTTGCTGGACCCATGCCTGAAAGTGTGCAAAAGAGTATATGGAGGCAGTTTAACTAAGTATAGCCATGAAGTTCCAAAATGAGGTCACGATGACATATTGTTGGGTCAAGACAACCTCAATATGCACTATCGGACCATATAATCCGAGACCTCACAGTGCTCAATATATAATCCATACCTGAATATTTAGCCCAACCGACCTACTTTCGTTCACGCCACATATTCCCCAAAATGTATCAACTGACCAAGTTCACCGTGTATCACCGACACCGGATATTGCTACCAGTTGAAGCGGGGATGTTTGAAGTAATAACACAACAAAATGTGAATTCCTTTTTAAACCACTTTTTATACATTTGCTGATGCTACTCGCTTGTTGGAAAGTTTCAACGATGTATAGAATCATTGTCAACGACTTAAGGCTTACACGAAATGATGTAGATTTGGTTTTACATCTTAAAATTAAGCGCCCGGTACCTGTAAAATGGATAAGTCGTCCTCTGTGACTTATAAACACTATACAATTTGGTATAATGTGTGCATTGAAATCAGTTTTAGTCCATAAACATCGGATTTAAGAACAGAATTAACAATATTAATTCAGGTCTAGTTTACGGTGAAGTGTTGCTCGCTGTACGGCGTATTGTGCAAAAGCAACGTTTTTACTGTACAGCAACTTCTTAATCTAAACAATGCAGAATATACAACGTTAGGGTTGAAGCAACAACCGTTTCCCATCGTAAGCACCTTGATTTAATGCGCTAAAATATGTTAGAGAGGAATCTAAATGCACTTTTTCCCAATATCATCATATAACAGCCAATTGAATACATGGAAAGTGAAGATAACGAACAGTGATCAATCTCATAACTCCTAAAAGCAATATAAAATAGATAGTTGGGCAAACACGGACCCCTGGACACACCAAGGGTGGGATCAGGAGTCTAGGAAGAGTAATCATTCCCTGTTAACCGGTCACACCCGCCGTGAGCCCTATATCCTGATCAGGTAAACGGAGTATTTCAGAATCAGTGTGAACGTGAACGGTTTAACCTTTTGACCTGGTTTCATTTAAGATGTGTATAATTTGCTTAAAATGTGAAGATGACGAACATGACTCTTAATATGTTTATTGTGTGACCGCTGAGGCGAGCGAAGACCCGTGCCATCTTACAACACAAATTGATGCAATTCATTTAACGCGGAAAATATAATGCGGTTGATGTACCGTAAAGAGTGCATTGTGACGTCATCGTTAGTTGCGATTGTTTTCTTTCAAATCAAGCAATTATCCACAACAAAACATACAAAGGTATGGAAAAGCCTGTCTGGAATTCAAAATCGTTTGTGATACTTTCTAAACTATTTTCTCTATGGGGTTGTTAATTAAGTGACATTTTTCCGGAAGCATTACGGGTAATCCCCATCCCTTTTCCGCTGATGAAGAACAAACCACGTGACTCAGTAGCGTAATCATTGGAACGAGCTCGTTGCGATGCGATCTTCGCTCGCTATAAAGAATACAAAATTAGGAGTACCCAATATTTCGATGAAAGGTGAAGAAAACGAGCAGTAATAAATCTCGTAAGCAGGTAAACGGAATAATCCGTAGTCAAATTCATTGTGTAAAACAGACTAAATTGTTATGAAGCATTAAATATTTCACCTAATATAGGGTTGTATTGGAAAATAAATCATTATAATGACCATAAAAGTAGCGAAATTTCGACTTTAATCGACATTTGAAACACCTGTAGTATCAACATTCTCGTATGGATAGGATTGTTAGCTCTTTCACATGTCTGTTTGGCGGGTTTTTTATCCGCCAACACAAACGTCCAGAACACAAACAATACCCAATATACGAGATGATCCGACCTCGATTATATTATAACCAGAAACATTTTGGTCACGACACACCTTTAACCAAGAGCATTAGAATACTAGATTTGATAGTCAAAGGTGGGATAGTGTTGCATATAAAGATATGAAAAAGCAGACAGAACAACTCAATACAGTCCCCAAGAGGAAGAAAAAAAAAAACAGTTGTGGATTTATATTAAAATATATTATTTTCATCTGTGAACCAACCAATGTCAGCATGCGAAATAATCCGTTTATATTGACCAAGAAAGGGTCATGAGCTTGTTTAAAGCACGCGGCTTAAATTTCAGAGCGTGGTATTTAAAAACAAGAGATGTTTGTAAAACACATATGTCCCCCATGGTGCAAAATTGAAAAGGATTATACACACACACATCATTTAATTGAGAGTAGTATCATCAATTCAAAATATTGAGCAAACAATATCTTCCTATGTCAAGAGTGGATTGACCATGTGACCTATAAATCAATAGGGGTTATCAACTCCTAAAGATGTACCAGTGTACCAAGTTTGATATCTGTCAAGCAAAGGGTTCTCAAGATATTGAACGGACAGTATATTCCTATGTCCAATTTGACCCTTGACTTTTGACCATGTGACCTTAAAATAATTAGTAGTCATCTTCTCCTGAAGATGTACCAGTGTACCAAATTTGATGTCTGTCAAGCAAAGGGTTCTCAAGATATTGAGCGGACAGTATATTCCTATGTACAGTTTAACCCTTGACCTTTCACCACACGACCTCAAAATCAATAGGTGTCATCTTCTCCTGAAGATGTACCAGTGTACCAAGTTTAATGTCTGTCAAGCAAAGGGTTCTCAAGATATGGAGCAGACAGTATATTCCAATGTCCAGTTTGACCCTTGACCTTTGACCATGTGATCTGAAAATCAATAGGGGTCGTCTTCCCCTGAAGACGTACCAGTGTACCACGTTTGATATCTGTTAAGCAAAGGATTCTCAAGATATTGAACGGACAGTATATTCCTATGTCCAGTTTGACCCTTGACCTTTAAACATATGACCTCAAAATAAATAGGGGTAATTTTCTCCTGAAGATGTACCAGTGTACCAAGTTTGATGTCTGTCAAGCGAAGAGGTCTCAAAATATTGAACGGACAGTATATTCCTGTCTAGTGTGACCCTTGACCTTTGATCATGTGACCTCAAAATCAATAGTGGTAGTCTTTTCCTGAAGTCGTATCAGTGTACCAAGTTTGATGTCTGTCAAGAAAAGGGTTCTCAAGATACTGAGCGGACTGTATATTCCCATGTCAAGTTTGACCCTTGACCTTTGACCATGTGACCTCAAAATCAATAGGGGTCATCTTCTCTTGAAAATGTACCAGTGTATCAAGTTTGATGTCTGTCAAGCAAAGGGTTCTCGAGATATTTAACGGACAGTATATTCCTATGTCCAGTTTGACCTTTGACCATGTGACCTCAAAATGAATGGAGGTCATCTTCTTCTGAAGATGTACTGGCGTACCATGTTTGATGTCTGTCAAGCAAAGGGTTCTCTAGACATTGAATGGTCAGTATATTCCTATGTCCAGTTTGACCCTTGACCTTTGACCATATGACCTCAAAATCATTAGGGGTCATCTACTCCTTAGGATGTACCAGTGTGCCAAGTTTGATGTCTTTCAAGCAAAGGGTTCTCAAGATATTGAGCGGACATTATATTCCTATGTCCAGAGTAGATTGACCCTTGACCTTTTGACCTGAAAAACAATAAGGATCCTCTTCTACTCATAACTAACCCACATATGAAAGATCATTATCATCAAGTGAATTGTTCTCAAGATATTGAGCGGACAATACATGGTCTACAGACCGACCGACAGGTGCAAAACAATATGCCCCCTTTTTTTCAAAGGGGGGCATAAAAACCCCACAGCTTGTGTTACAGAGATTTCGCAGTCATACCTGGACAACGATTGTGAACGTGGATTAACATCCCAATCCTGTGGTCTCCCAATTCCAAGATACCGTGCACCGTTAGGCCTAAATTTTTAACGAAGTACAACGGTGATAAAGATATGTGACGTCATGTCTACATTTTGACGTACGTGATAATACGACTGCGACAGAGGCTGATCTAAGGATTTCGTTTTATGCACTTGTGTATCAACATTCCATTATCACTTGCATGTGGTGTTTACATCTCTCAACTGATTCGATAAGCAATAGCTTGTTCTGCGTATGGTCAGTTTTTAAATCGAAACAGGCTACTAACAAACAAATTGATGTTGCAGGGGTTTCAACAGTCTCGTTTAAAGTCAGCATTTTGCAAATTCTACGGTCGTTATAACGATCTAGCTTGCCAATACAACTGACCATTTGGTCAAATACTATCTGATGTGTTTCACACCGATAGGCACCTGATCTTACCGTTGGAATACCCAGGGTCCGTGTTTGCCCAACGCTTTAGTTTGTATTGCTTAAAGGAGTTATGAAATTGATCACTGTTCGTTATCTTCACCTTTCATGCAACAAAAATCCACATTACAATATCGTTATACCTTCAAAGAATCATGTTTATCAATCATACTTGACCTTTCTATTTGGGAGAGAGCTAACATAGGTCATGCCTGTTGCCTGATCCTATTGAGCTTCTCAGCAAAAAGTATGTTTAAATCAACTTTTAAAAAATCTTCGTTTTTCCGCGTCAGAAAATAAGAACTGCAAAAAAAAATATTGATTAGTTAACAAATCTTTAGGACGTCCCGCTATTCAGACCGATCAGTTCCTGTAGGATAAAATATTAAGTTACTTTTATTGTGAAGTTTCATTTTTAAAATTATATTCCTTAACTACTCATTAACTTTGTTGAATTAAAATGCATTTTGTTTTTAGTACGTGCACTATATTTTGACGTAAAATTCACATTACAGGACGCTGTTCCAATAAGCACCCCCAAATTTCCTGACGTATAGAAACAATGCAAACAAACGGTGACTCAGTAAATGAATATAAATATAAGATTTGAACAGCTAGAGCGATTCACAGAATTTGCCACAAATCTAAACCCATTCAAATTGACCGTGAAAAGCTCAAAAGTCTGTTCAATTCTTAAATAACCATTTGTCAAAATACTAATAAAACCAATATCAAAAGTGCATGAAAAGTATATTTATTATCATTTGGAAATAAAAGAAATTCAAAGTCCCCCGAAGAGGAAACTTCATATGTTCAGCGAAATTATGTTTTCTTTTTATCTTAATAATATCAAACAGATTCAAAATCAATATAAGATCAAAAGTTTCTGCAGGAATGAACTCCCGTTAGATATATACCTGGTCACAAATACCAGTGTCTTTTAAAATGTGATATAGTCGGATATAGTGGTTTCATTGACTTATCGATCATCCCTGTGGAAATGTGCAGTGACGTCAACTTAAGTCCGTTCCACCAGTGGGGATGAACAACTTTCTTTTGATTTAGTTCAGCTCCTAGAAGTTCACTAGAGAAATAGTACCACGGTGGCAGTTGGAGAGAAAACATACTAAAATACATTGAAAATCGTTTTTTAAAAACTTTCAAAATTTGAGGAAAAATAAGACGAAAACAAATCAAATAATAAAATATTCTGGAAAATCAAATAAGTAACTCGATAAGGATAGTTTTAAATATTTTTTTTTTCAATATGTTAAACATCGCAGTATGTCTTCTTTTGTCCGCGTTCTACACTTTGTTAAACTCAGAGATTGCGTCCCAATGGTACAAAATGCAAAGGAGTTTTGACAATACAGGATCTCCTACGAATCTCCAGGAAAACCACTCCGACTCCCTCAGCATGTGTACAGCGTCCTGTGCGAGGTCATGTGGATGTTTTGGTTATAACTCTAAGAAGAAGAGGTGCCGTTTACAAAACACGTGCAACACAGTGAACCTCACGGCGTACAGCGAGGGCTGGAGATACTATAACCCGTATTACGGTATGTTTCACAATATGTTTAAACACAAGTTCAGAACTATTTTGTGTCATTTACTGTGATTTCTGCAATTGTTTCATAACCATTTTATTTCATTTACTGCAATTTCAGCGCAGGTTTCGTAACGATTTTATTTCATTTACTGCAATTTCAGCACATGTTTCATAACCATTTTATTTCATTTACTGCGTTTTCAGCACATGTTTGATAACTATTTTATTTCATTCACTGAGTTTTCAGCAGAAAGAATAAAAGATATCCAAATATTTTTTATATATTAATAGTTTTTACTATGTTAATCAAGATAATCAAACATTTTGCATATATCAAAGTTTTAATTGCAGTAATCCGAAGTAATAAGTATCCTTATCAAATTCTATATTACATGTAATTTACCTCAAAATTGGTAGGAACATTTTAGTATTTGGTATTCTGCTTGGAAAATATATCAACCAAATGAAAGAATTTACAACATTAATTAATTAGTTCCAAGTTTCTACTACTTGTATCATAAATTGCAAAATTGAAATACATGACCAGGAATATAAATATTGACGAAGAGAAACTGGAAAATCGTGAATATTTGAATTCAAAGCGTTCACAGCACATGCACTAATTGGGATTCACAGTGGGTTTGCTCGATTGATAAGGGGTGTTTACTCCTCCTAGATACCTGATCCCACCTCCTGTGTGTACAGGTGTCCGTGCCATACTCTAAGATTTTTACAGGAGTTATGAGATTGACCACTGTTCGTAACCTTTGCCTTTTCAAAGCGTTCGCAATGTTAGCGCTGCGTCATGTTAAATATTCTTAGCTACGATTACATATCATTTGATAGGCTGCTTTAAATACAAAATAATTTTGTTTGAAGAAAAATGCCCAACACTGGTGAACAAAGACTAATAATGATTTTCATAATTTCAGCTCTCCCAAAGGATTGCGAAGGCATTTTAAAAGCTACAAAATCTCAATCAGGTATATACACGATATACCCATTCTCCACGGACGGAAGCGGTGTGGACGTTTACTGTGATATGAAGGTTGAAGGCGGGGGCTGGACGGTAAGAAATCCGATGACCATTGATAAAATGCAGGGCCATATTTAAATGAACATTTTTTTCCATTATTTACGTAATTACCTCAAGAATTGCAAAATCAAGAAATAATAGTTGTATCTCCTTAGTCGTCTCTTTTATTTTTATCCATCAAATGATTGTAGAAGTCAACCCATAATGAGATGACATTACAGCAAACTATGGTTACGGTGAATTTTCATGGCCAACAGAAAACAGTTCGTTATCGCCAAATTTTGTTATATTCAGTATTTTCGGTATTCACCAATCAGACGGAATTCGTTAATAACCTGATTTATTGCATTAAAAAGACCTCATGATTGTGTAGTTGATAACAGGTAATTTCACGTTTAATTCTTAGCTACCCAGTTCCTCGGATGAGACCGTAAAAAGCGAGGCCGCGTGTCACAGTAGGTGTGACACGATAACAGATCCCTCCCTGCACAAAGTCCGTAAGCACGGAACACAGGCAGTTCATCACCGACAATGGTGACATCTCCTTATCAGTGATTCTGATACTTTGGGTCCGGTATTACTTAGGGTCCAGTATCAGATATTAGAAATGTCGAATTAATGATTAATGATTGATTGATTGGTTTCCTGTTTCCCACCACACTCGACAATTTCCACTTATCAGTTTTAATTGGTGGGGGAGAGAACCCAGATACAATGTACCTGGGAAGAGACCACCTATCTTCCCAAAGTACACTAGGAAACTTTCTCACTTACCAGCGCGAGCGGGATTCGAACCCGAGCCGACAGGCCGTGCGATTTTAAGCGCAATGCTCTAACCACTCGGCCACAGAGGTCCCCTGTCTAATGAATGTGAAATATTTTTCACCACCTTTAATGACAAATGCACTCACAATAAGACCTTTAACTTTACATTATACCGAACACGTTTGGCCAACCAAAAAAAAAAAAAAAAAAAAAAAAAAAAAAAAAAACACCAGCCACTACTACTTTTAAACGTACTAAGTTGCCAGTCTAACAAACCATCATGTTCTAAATTCCATATCTACCGGTTCATTTTTGCATGACATCAGTCAACATGTGTCATAATTCTGATTTATGGAGACTACTTTGATTAACCGAGTAACACGCAGACTTCATACTTTTAATTATACACTTTTTGCTCGATCATACAGCGTCACACTTCAGAATCACGTTGTCCGGTCGACTGATCGTTTCTGACATACAAACTTTCTAACAAGATTGTCTTGAGAAGATTCAATTCTTACGGACAACCATATGGTGTCTTGTCAGTAGCACTTTGTATTGAAATAACTATTTGATCTTGAACAGGCTATCCAAAGAAGGCGTAGAGGATCCGTGAATTTCAATACCACTTGGGACAATTATAAGATCGGGTTCGGAATCCCAGGGGATACATATTGGATCGGTATGTTATTGTTACATGGTGTAACACTATTTATATTTTCACAGGTTTCACATTTTCTTCAACTTATGGTATCCAAAATTATTGTTAATTAACTTCAATGTAGGATTAACATGTTCTATTTAAATACACAGCAGAAGCCACGCTCACATTGCAAAATATACTTGTGTAATATATTTTGTAGTTTAGTAATAAGCAAACTGGTAAAAGTTAACATCAAAATAGGCTGTCAAAATGGATACGATAGACAAAATTTACTCTAATGAAGAATAATTGGGAATGAAAATTATCAGCAGGGGAAAGTGAAATCCAAATTTGATGATCGCAGCCTTCTTTAACCGTTTTTTTTTCGTTCACGAAAAATCACTTTGATATTGTAAAATATCGGGCATATGTCTCTCATAATGGGGAACTTGTCCACCTGGAGTTTGAATTCGGGACTTTTCCAATCACCGGTATTTGCCAATAGTAATGTCACCCACCAATCATTTGGTCCTTATGTTATTTATACACTTAAATTGCACATTGATGAATGCAGGAAATGACGTAATCCATCAGCTAACCAGGGATGTCATCTCCTATCTATACATAAACATCACGTTAAAGAATGGTGAATCGCTGTACGAGTTGTATCACCAGTTCTCTGTGGCTGACGAAGCAGACAAGTATAGACTGTTTCTAAAAGGACCGGCGACAGGCACATTAGGTAAGAGAGAACGGGGGTTGGTTGATTGCATCTTGCTTAACGTCCTTCTCTGATATGAAGACGTCACTATTACAGGTGAAGAGTTGCAATAGTTAGGCATATACTCGGCGCTTATGGCCGCCGAGCAGAATATCGTGTCACACCTGCTGTGAAACGGGACCTCGGCTTTTGCGGTCTCATGCGAATGATAGCGCTGTTTAGTCGCCTCTTACGACAAACGAGGTAACAAGGACCTACTCTTAACTCAGAAAAAAGGACGCATATGTGATTTTAGGGATTTCTGAGTACCGTCCCATTTAATCGTTTTTTACGACAACCAAGGGGTACTGGGGACATTTTTTATCCCCATGGGATCAAAGACGTTGATGTCACATTAGTTTCAATGGTCTTGTTTAAAGCCAACAATTTGGAAAACATATGGTCGAATTTTGTCTGGCATATGGATTGTTAGTCCGGTGTGAAAGGTCGACTGGGGGTGATTTCGTATGTACCTGGCCCCGTCTCGGATGTTTTCAGTGATCTGTGTTTTAGATTTGATACTAATTATGAAAGCCCTGTGGTAAATAGTTCAGGCGATATTGCTTAGGATAGATTTACTCAAAAGTATGTCAAAATCAAAAGATAAAACTTGTCACAAGGAATACAAATATGAAATATCCGAGTTATGTAACTCACCATTCAAATGTTGTTAGCAACAAGGTTCAATGGTTCACTGAAACGGGACGTCAATGTTTCGCATGTCTCGAAAACGCCAAAAAAACACTTGAGGGCGGTCTTTGTTTGCCGTTAATCATGATATATACAACAAAAATTACTAAGATTCATCTACGCAAGATTATGATCAAGTCGTTCGTGAATTTTCCCTCAAATGTTTAAAAAAAAAATGAATTAACTTGTTATAAAGTTTGAAAATGATTTTCCATTAGAATGCATCTTTACTTGTGAAGTAAATGATTCCCATCGCGACGAGTTTACATTGCTTATAAAGTGTCGTTTACTTTTTGACAGGGGACGCAATGCTTGACACGGAGTATGATACAGACAATCTCACCGGAATGCAGTTCAGTACATTTGACCAGCACAATAATCCCATTTCCGGATATTATTGTGCCAGCTATGGCACAGGGGGAGGGTGGTGGTACAATACCTGTTCCGCCTCACATCTCCATGGTTCCTGGAACGTGGCGGACTGGAGGCCCATTTGGAACGATAAAGTGAAAAATATGACGGTTGTGAAGGAGACTTTAATCATGATTAAAAAACATCCCTAATTAAGAGTTTATGTGATGTCGTGTTAAGGTGTTTGTTGTCTCGTTTGGTGCGAGAACTACTACTATAGTGATAATAACAAACACTGAAACAGTGATGGTGTCTAGTACGTCCTTATTGATTAAGGATATATGCTACACCAGGATATATAATCACCTATAAGTCAGATTTTGGGGAGTTAAAATTCGTCAAAAACACAATATCCGATTTATAGGTGAGTCCTAAAAGATAGCATTTTTCTGGCCAGCGTAATGCAGAGAATTTTTTTAACAACTCCGACGATTATCATAATTAACGTTGACTTGACATATATTATTTATGTATTTTAAGATTATATGCATAAAGTACAAGTATTTACATATTTTAATGAATTTATTTATCTTAAGTGTATTATTGAAATTGATTTGTTGAGAAAATGAATAAATATCAGCGCACTTCAAAAAAATATTATTTTGGAACAGGGGTCAAACAGAGGAGAAAACGTTAGAAATTGTCAACCGATTTTTAAAAAAAGTTATACCGACTTATAAGTGGGTCAATGGTAAATCCCTTCAAAATAACCTACAAAATATACAATATACGTTGTACTTATAGGCGAACCGACCTATAGGCGAGTATATACGATAAAAGTGGAGGGTATGTACAACAATATTTTGGAATTGAAAACTTTCATATTTATTTTATTTAGTCAACAAATTCAGGTTTAGTTGAAAATAATCTAAAAAAAAAAACGAAAAAGAAAAAAAAAAAAACACCCGAGGTACTCAAACCAGCGATCTACAGTTCAGCAGTCGACATGATGACATACTTTCCTATTCCGCTAGGCGATGTAATTTGAAATGAATAGATAAATATTGCTGATTATTATATATTGCATCCATGTTTTTAAAAGGAAGTCGGTCATTATGACAATGTGGAATACCTCCTTAAACCACGCTGACAACTGCAAGGCCAGAAACAAACTTAGTGATGGCTGGCGTCCTTGTTGTTTTACATTGCTCTTCTCCTCATACAGATAATCACTAGTGCTTCAACTTTATATTTATTCATGCGTACCAGTGAAGATTCTTTACCGTGCGAACATCTTAAGGTCATAAAAATATCGAGACAGTTAACATAGATTCCTTCGCCATATACCATATATTAGATGCGAATCTTTAGCAAAACAAGAGGCCCACAGACCCCATCGGTCACCTGAATACTAGTGAAAAAGTATCACTACTTCCATGGACTATGAAATCTAGAAAAAAAATTCCTGTTCAGAATATCTAAACTAAATTATAATGTTCAGCAACAGTATAAAACAAGATGTGTTCTTAAAACTTCACTGCCTTCAACAGCGCATACACTGATGAATGACTTTAAAGAATATGTGTATTAAAATTCAAACATCTGCAAGCATGCATTTAGATTTTATACAGTATCAGCAAACTTACACACAACTAATATATACTAAGTTTGGCCCTACCCTGGGATCAGAACCCTTACTCTGGGGATCATCAAATTTACAAGTCTACCTGTTCTATCGATTTAGTTTCAATTTAGTATCAATAGTACTAATGAATATGTTATTCAAGTGTTTTACACATAAACACTTTATAACTAGTTTGGCCCCGCCTTGTGGTCAGAACTCCTACCCCGGGTATCAAGAAATTTGTAGAGGCCTTCCTGTCCTACATCACTATGCATTTAGTTTTTCTTAAACATGTGCAGTTCTAGAGAAGAAGATTTTTGAAAATTGATCAATTTTTGCATCCCCCCTAAGGCCCCCGGGGTGCAGGAGTCCCGAAATTTACAATTTATGTTCCACATATGTTTCATACCAGATTTAAAAAAGAACTGGAATGATAGTTATCAAGAAGAAGTTAAAAATACCTATTGTTCACACATTTGATAACTGGCCATTTTGGCCACCCCGATACCAAAATACCTACCCCTGGGATCATCAAATTTACAATTTTGGTAAAGGACTACCTGTTCTTTCTAAATATCTATCTACTTTCAATTTAATATCAATAGCACTAAAGAAGATGTTTTAAATCGAAGTAAGCTACTGACAAACAAGTTGATGGTACAGGGGGTTTCAACAGTGCCTATTGAAGTCAGCATTTCGCAAATTCTATGGTCGTTATAACGATCTAGTTGGTCAATATAACCTATAATTAGGTGAAATGCTGTCTGATGTGTTTCATACCGATTCTTAGACCGTTCTTGGCACACTGATTTTGACTGCAGATAACTCCGTTTAGCTGATCAGGATATAGGGCTCAGGGCAGGTGTGACCGGTCAACAGGGGATGCTTACTCCTCCTAGGCACCTGACCCCACCTCTGACGTGCCCAGGTGTCCGTGTTTGTCCAACTATCTATTTAGCATTGCTTCTAGGAGTTATGAGATTAATCAATTTTCGTTATCTTCACCTTGCATTCAAGTGCTTTACATATAAACACTATATACCAAGTTTGGCCCCGCCCTGGGGTCAGAACCCCTACCCCAAGGATCATGAAATTTACATTTTTGGTAGAAGCTTTCCTGCTCTACATCACCATGAATTTCGTTTTACTTACAGGTGTGTGGTTCTTCAAAAGAAGATTTTTGAAAATTGGTCAAGTTTGGGCAGTTTTTGCCCCGACCCTAGATCCCCAGCGGTACTGGAGTCCTGAAATTTACAATTTATATCCCTCTTGTCCAAATAATGCTTCATATCGAATTTGCAAAGAATTGGACTGGTAGTTATCAAGAAGAAGTTGGAAATGTTCAATTGTTAACACACGACGCACGACGACGGACGAAAACCAATTGCAATAGGTCACCTGAGTTTACTCGGGTGACCTAACAAAATATCAGTCTACTTAAACCACGCAATAATCCTACGCACAACCCGTGTACCATTATGATTTATGTATCATTAAGATTTGTGTATCATTAAGATATGTGTATTATTAAGATTTGTGTATCATTAAGATTTGTGTGTCATTAAGATTTTTCCACCATAAAATAGCCTTATATAAAGGACTTGAAAGGTTTCCACAAAGATTGCACGTACCAGAAAAATCATATATGCCCTAATCAGAAGAATTGGTAAGTAACGATAAGGAGTACCGATTGCTTATATGCGGGGGGTATTCTTAGTGAGCATTGCTCACAGTACCTCTTGTTGAACTTGGTCCATTTTTGCGGAAATCTAGATTTTTAAGATTGCTTATATGCCTGTTACATTTAACCCCCCCCCCCCCACCGGGACATAGGCCACCGAGAAGATATATCCACGCGTCTGATATTACCGATGCCTCTACCATAATCACCAAACTCATCGACTCTTAAGTTATATCACAGCAGAAGAGGATTTGTTTACAATATGCAGTTGTAACAAGAGGTACTGTGAGCAATGCTCACTAAGAATACCCCCCGCTTACCCCAATATCCCAAAGGGTGTTGGTAATAGGTATAAACTACCTCTTTTCTGAGTGTAAAAAACAAATGGCATGACAAACCGAACCATGTTGCTACTTCGATGTCCAGTGCGCTTGACCTTTTGACCCCAAAAATCGATAGGGAACAATTTCATTGCATGGGTAGTCTATATGTATGATATAGTGACTGTAGGTGGAAAGGAGAACGTTTTAGAGCCCGGAAATCATATTGCTACTTCGATGTCCAGTGTGCGTGACCTTTGACCCCAAAATCGATAGGGAACATCTTCATCCCATGGGTAGTCCAAATGTATGATATGGTGACTGTAGGTGGAAAGGATAACGCTTTAGAGCCTAGAAACCATATTGCTACTTCGATGTCCAGTGCGTTTGACCTTTTGACCCCAAAATCAATAGGGAACATCTTCATCCCATGGGTAGTCCATATGTATGATATGGTGACTGTAGGTGGAAAGGATAACGCTTTAGAGCCCGGAAACCATATTGCTACTTCGATGTCCAGTGCGCTTGACCTTTGGACCCCAAAATCGATAGGGAACATCTTCATCCCATGGGTAGTCCATATGTATGATATGGTGACTGTAGGTGGAAAGGATAACGCTTTAGAGCCCGGAAACCATATTGCTACTTCGATGTCCAGTGCGCTTGACCTTTGGACCCCAAAATCGATAGGGAACATCTTCATCCCATGGGTAGTCCATATATATGATATGGTGACGGTAGGTGCAAAGGATAATGCTTTAGAGTCCGGAAACCATTGCGTCTATGGACGGACGGACGGACGGACAGACAGACGGACAACCCGATTCCAGTATACCCCCCCCCCCACAACTTGTTGCGGGGGGTATAATAACCTGTAGGTTTTTTTTCAAAAATGGAAGAAAATCAAAATCCTTCCCCAGATGCACATCTTCAATACCCATACAAACACTCCACAAAATAAGATGGTCCTCACTTGAAAACTGTGGGAGGAGTTGAGTGGACAAATTATGTACCCTCCATAGAATATTAATTTCCAAATGGACTAAGTTCAACAACCTGTAATTTTCTCAAAAATTGTAGAAAATCAGAATCCATCCTACATGCACATCTTCAATACCCATACCAACACTCCACAAAATAAGAAGGCTCTGACTTGAAAACTGTGGGAGGAGTAGGGTGGACAAATTATGTACCCTCCATATAATAATTATTTCCAAATAGAGGGGCAAAACTCCTGGAAAAAAGATCGAAATGGATCAAAATTGCAGTATGATCTAGAGTGACCCACAAAGAAGCTACACAGCAAGTTTCAGCATAATATGTGAAAGGGAAATGAAATTATAAAGAGAAAAGCCCGAACGGACAGACGTACAGACACCGCTGTACCATTATACGTCCCGTCTAAAGACGGGCGTATAAAAATATAAATCTAAATTTATCAAACTTACATTGTTTGTGTTTTGCATTCTTTACAATGCCATGTGTTGATGGCGACGTGCAATCTGTCAAGATTTCTAAAAAGAAATGCATGGTCTGTTTTGCAATCCATTTCTGAGCACTTTAATGATTCACTGTCTTGATATTTAAGAAAGTACGCAAGTATGGTGAAACATGGCTAGTAATCGAAACGTATTAATGACTTGGACTTTGCAAAACGTTTGTGACCAGCGTTTGACAAATAAAACAGTCTTCTATTATAATTCAGTTGATAGAAGAGGAACTTGTTTTAATCATGAATAATTACCCAAATCAAATGTAGCTTAAAAAGTAATCAGAATCTTCCCCTTCAAATCACAGTACGTCGTACCTCTGACTATTACAACGGATTATATCAAAGTTTTTTTTATTTGTCTTCGTTTCATATCAATTGATTTGTGTCGTTAAGGTGTGAATATCATCAATCAATATTGAAGATAGGGAGCACAAAAAGTTTACGGCTAATGGTTAAAATCTGATCTTAATTGAATTTCTGGTTGGATGAACAGCACCTTAAATGTCGACATTAAGCAAAACGTTGCAGGGGTGTTATACTGTGACGTCACGAAAAAGTATCTTAGGGAAGTTAGCTCCTGAGCTAAATTATTATTGTACCCATATTCTCTTAATTAATCTGATAAACCAACAAATGTCTTTCCACCACCACCCCACCACCCTTTTCTGCCATCCAGCATCTACTGCAATTGCAAGGTATTTTTCTGTTGCACCCCTGGAATATAATGATTGATATCAAACATGAACTTAAGCGTATCAGACTGTGATATGGCTTCATGTGAAAAGTTACTGTCACAATTTGAGTGTTTTATTATGCTTATTATGGCGTTCCTTAGTTTGTTCTCACCATATAGTCGTTACGGATAGCTGGTGACGGCTGTCAGACCGGTTTGTAAATGCTTACGTCTTAGTTCTGACCAAACCATAAAAGTGTGAAGGTGTGTCCGCCCAATGTGTAAAAATGATAGGTCGATTTTAACCTGTGGTTTACTGGGCCTACAGTACGGGTGTACGAATGGTGTTCCTGTGTGGAAAGTGAGAACACAATTTTGAGCATTTCGACAGCGGTGTGTATTGTATGGCTCGAGCAGGTGCTCGCAACATGCATATTATCAGTGATTATGACGTTCTGAGATATTTGATGAACAGCGTTGGAGAACGACCCATAGAAATACAGGAAATACGTTTACGGCTACAGAAACGATGGTCGAGTGATGGACGAAATGTCACCATGTGTCTGGAGACAGCCAACGACTGCTGGTTTTCCTACATAAGGCAACATAACTACACATTTAGCTTTAGTCGGGTACTTGTGTAATCGTCTGTACATTCATTATTTTTTGGTTATATTTCTTGTTATTTGTATGAGTGTTGTTGTGTGTATGCGTGCGTATGAGTGTAGATGTTACTTGCGAAATCGGTGAGGACGTTAATAAACTCACATGCATTTGTACATACTATATGTTCTCTTCAAAGAACGGTTTGCAGCGAGGGATTATTTCCATGCCACAAATTGTGACAGTTACAGACGGACGGATTTCAAAATTGATCGGGTTCATATAGTCTGTGAGGACTAATAGTTCACCAAGTTTGATATTCATCAAGCAAAACACCCTCCGGATAATATGCTTTTCAAATGAATAATTGACCTTTGATTATGTGGCCTGGAAAATAAGTGTCTAATATTAAGTGTGGGCTATGAGTGGGAACCTCAAAGACAGGACTCGTTCATTTTTTTTAAAACTCAGTTCCCTGACTTAGCTTAAACTCAGTTCCCTGACTTAGCTTAAACTTAGTTCCCTGACTTAGCTTAAACTTAGTTTCCTGACTTAGCTTAAACTTAGTTTCCTGATTTATCAAACAAGTCCAACATGCAGCATAAATCACTGGGGAATATAACTGATAACTTTGTGGTCACATCCCATGTTGTATTCCAGATTTTACAGTATTGATGTATCTACAATTGGTATTGCTGCAACAGACCTGATAAGTGAATTCATCTTCAGTCAATGATTCAGGTAAAAGTCAAATGTATGTATCAATTTTAAGTACATAAGCGATGGTTCTGACATTTTCTCTTGAAGAAGTACGAATGTACTAAGTTTGATGTCTGTCAAGCAAGGGGTTCTCAAGATATTGAGCGGACAGAACATTCCTTTGTCCAGGTTGACCTTTGACCATGCGACATTTAAATCAATAAGGGTCATCTTCTCCAGAAGATATACCAGTGTACCAAGTTTGATGTCTGTCATTCAAAGGGTGCTCAGGATATTGAACGGACATTATATTCCTATATCCAGTTCGACCCTGACTTCACCATGTGACCTCAAAACCAATAGGGGTCATCTTCCCCTATGGATATACCACTGTACCAAGTTTGATGTCTGTCAGGCAAATGGTTTTCAAGTTATCAAACGGACTGTATATTCTTATGTCCAGTTTGACCCCTAAGCTTTCACTATATGACCTCAAAATCAATAGGGGTCATCTCCTAAAATTGTACCAGTGTACCAAGTTTGATGTCTGTCAAGCAAAGGGTTCTCAAAATATTGAGCGGAAAGTACATTATTCCAATGTCCAGTTTGACAATTGACCATGTGGCCTCAAAACTAATATTAATCTTTTTCTCTTGAACATGTATCAGTGTACCAAGTTTGATGTCTGTCAAGCAAAGGGTTCTCAAGATATTGAGCGGACAGTATATTTATATGTCCAGTTTGACCCTTGACCTTTAAAACAATAGGGAACCTCTTCTTCTAATAACCAACCCACATGTGAAATATCATTAAGATCAAGTTAATGGTTCTTAAGATATCTACCGACCGAACAACAGGTGCAAAGCAATATACACCTCTTCTTTGAATCAAGGATAATGATATGTCTTTTCCTAACAATTTGTATTTGCTTTTCATGCAAGGTGAAGATAACGAACAGTGATCAATCTCATAACTCCTACAAGCAATACAAAATAGATAGTTGGGCAAACACGGACCCCTGGACACACCAGAGGTGGGATCAGGTGCCTAGGAGGAGTAAGTATCCCCTGTTGATAGAAATATAGCATTTTGATAAAGATTTTTTTTTTTTAAAAATCGATATTGGGCTCCGCACCGCCGGCCATGAATGCCGTGCCAAGAGATATTAATTTATGTCAGATATGCTCAGTTCTTAACAAACAATTGTTTGTTATACTTGGTTCAGATATTATGAACTATAGGCCTATTCTTTCGGAAACAACAAATTATTATATCAAATCGTGATTTTGTTCCTAATATGACAAAACCTCAAACGGCTTTTCGGGCTCATTTGTTTCTAGTCGGTCCATGTGGCTAAAGTACATCAACTCGCATGCTATTTATACCGAATGCGGGATCGCGGGGGTATCATTTTCAGAAACACCCGCGATACGATGCCACGGAACAAAAGAATATATTGGCAGAAAAAAATACTCTTTCGAACAAATTTTACATCAGGATTTTATTTAGATTTGAGGTCTTTTATGGGAATTTTATTTTAAGTCATTTTAAAATTTAGTCTACAGATGCAACATCCCCAATATATGTTCTTTGAAGCTGAATGAAGGCCTAGTTATACGATGATTTGATTTTATCTGTTTTAAGTTGTATAAAATCCAGAGAACACATAAATGATCATTTTTATTTGTGTATCAGAGAACATCTGCCAATAAATGCGAATACATATAGTTTTTAATACTTCACTGTGCGACGCGCATTGATCGGTTTCAGCGACATTTTGTCGAACCTAAGATGAAGTCTCTATTTCAATGTATTGCTTAAAAACAGTACTAAGAACCAGAACACAAATAAGAGCTCATCAAAAAGGAAATCCCATACATTTACCTTCCCTTTTCTCCTCGTATAAATAATGGTGAAAGGTTGCTGTAATAAAATCTGAGGAAAACGTACATGTACAAGAATCCACTACTTTCTTATCACATTTTCAAAAAAAGTTTGAAAACAGGGGATATATGAAAATACTGCATTTCACCTGAGTAATATTGAAAAAAATACCCCCCAAGGGCTGTGGAATCTAGAAAAAAAAATGTTTTAAATATGTAAGCTAAATTCTAATGTATAGCAACAGTATGAAACAAGATGTATTGTTAAAACTTCACTGCCCTTAAAAGTGCATACACTGATAAGAGACTTTACATAATTTATTATGTGTATTAACATTGAAATATCAAACGTTATGACTAATTTCGACCCATCTTAAAGTCTAAACCCTGGGTTGTGAAATTCACCATTTTTGTAAATCCTTTTCTGCTGTTCCTAAGCATGCATTTTGATTTTATACAGTATCAGCAAATTAACCTACACGTACATAAATACTCTATAATAAGTGTGACCCCAGCTGGGATCAGATTCCCCACTCTGGGGATCCTCATATTTTCAATTTTGGTAAAATAATGTTCTTTTTAAATATCCATTTAGTTTCAATAACACTAAATAAGGTGATATTTAAGCGTTTTACACATAAACACTATATAGTAAGTTTGGCCGCGCCCTTAGGTCGGAACCCCTACCCCAGGGATCATGAAATGTACGACTTTGGTAGAAACCTTCCTGCTCTACAAAACTATGAATTTAGTTTTTCTTTAACACGCGTGTTCCTAGAGAAGACAATTTTTGAAAATTAGTAAATTTAGGGCAGTTTTTCCCCCGCCCCTAAGGCCCAAGAGGTGCAGGAATCCTCAAATTTATATTTACCCCCCCCCCCCCTTTGTTCCAAAGAATAATACCAAATTTGAAAAGAATTGCAAAGATAGTTATTAAAAAGTTAAAAATGTCTATTCATACATTTAATAACTTTATTTTGGCCCCACCCTGATACAAAAACCATTAACCCTGGGATCATCAAATCTACAATTTTGGTATAGGACTACGTGTTCTTTCTAAATATCTATTTAGTTTCAATATAGTATCAATAGCATTAAAGAAGAAGTTATTTAAGTGTTTTACACATAAACACTATAAATCAAGAGTCAGAACCCCTACCGCAGGAATCGTAAAATTTACAACTGTGGTAGAGGCCTTCCTGCTCTACATCACTATGCATTTAGTTTTTCTTACACGTGCTACATGTATGCATAGCTTTTCCGTACATGACCCCTGGGTCGAGGCCTCTGCTGGTGGACTGTTAGTCCCCGAGGGTCTCTACAGCCCAGTAGCTAAGTACTTCGTTACTAGCTTGAAAATACGGATGTATATTTAATTGCTGTTATAAAATTTAGAAATTCATTTCAAAATTAAAGATTATCTCCCTCATGCATAGCTCTTATCGTTGGACGAATTTGGCTCCACTTTTTTGGCACGCTGTTTTTGGCTATATTTAGCTCCAAAACTTCATAGTTATTTCGGATGTCAAACATTTCGGTTGAGCATCACTGAAGAGACATTATTTGTCGAAATGCGCATCTGGTGCATCAAAATTGGTACCGTATAAGTTTTACATATTGATATTGACTACGGATTACTGTGGAATCATTAGAATTCGTGGTGGATCAATTTTCGTGGAATTCATGAGTACCCCTCACTCACGAAATTACATCCTCAACGAATATGTGTGTGTGTGTGTGTAAAACTCATACGGTACCAATTTTGATGCACCAGATGCGCATTTCGACAAATAATGTCTCTTCAGTGATGCTCAACCGAAATTTTTGAAATCTGAAATACCAGTAAACTTGTAGGCCCCAAGAGCTACTCTAGGGGGAAAACAGAGTGCCAAAACGTGGAGTCAAATTCGTCAAAGGAAAACAGCTATACATGAGGGAGATAATCCTTAATTTTGAAATGAATTTCTAAATTTTATCACAGCGATTAAATTCTCAAGATATATCTATCTATCTATATATATTACAAATATACAAATCCACGAAATTACGTCCCCACGAACCCGTAAAAATTCACCAATCCACGAAAGTTGGCCCCCACGAATTTAAATGATTCTAAAGTAGTCTGCTTACCTGATCAAGATAAAAGACTCACGGCTGGTGTGATCGATGTGTACAGAAATCCATGTTTGTCCCTCTCTTAATTCCATTATTTTTGGTATTGGGGGATTTATAATAATCCCTTATCTTTAATTCTTAATTCTGTAAAGTTGAAGATAACGAACTGTGATCAAACTTCGTAACTCCAATAAAGAAGACAATATTAATTGTAGGGGAAACACTGTTTGATTTTACATTAAAAATAGATTGGATTTTAGGAGAACGTATCGGTAAGTCCGGTGGCGGCTGGATATATTGAGATTGATCACTGTTCGTTATCTTCACCTTTCATTAAACACCCTTGTTACATGTAACAATGGCCACCACTTACAAAACTTAGTCCCTGAAATTATACGTATTCATGTCCGCCCTTCTCTAAAATCTTGTTTACCTAATAATATAGATCATCACTGTTCATAGCCAGATCTGAAAGAACAGAAACTCGATTTCATTTTAAACTTGCTTCAATTTAACAGGTAATTTCATTGACTGTATCTTGCTTAACGTCTCGTTCGAGAATTGTTCACTCATATGGAGACGTCACCAAGCCCGGTGAAGGGCTTCAAACCTAGGCCTATTATCGGCGCTTACGGCCATTAAACAGTGAGGGTTCTTTAGCGTGCCACACATTCTATTACACAGGCCATCCGTACTCATCTCCGAGGACCCGTGACATTCACACCTGATGCCGAGCGTTTGGCGATGGAACTGTCACTACCTGTTTTAACGACTTAGTTTCATTGTACTTTTCAACTATATTGGATTTTATACAGACTACAGTAAATGCGCGAGTCATTTCTCAGTGAGATATATTGATTACGGTAATCGACGGAGAAGTTGATATATCCATGGCAGCGGGATTTAAGAAATTCTAAAACAATTGATTTTCCCATCAGCCAGTTGTCACTCAAAAGTAGGCGAGAAATGTAGTCATCACACGTGAAAATGTATTAATCGTTTCATCCAATCACATCTCTTCAATTCGTGTTTAAGAGTATAAATAAGGAAAATATAATGAAGTGCTGAACAGTCTCTGGTTATCAACACAACATGATCTTGATAAAGGTAAGTCAACTTTTAATGAAGAACGAAAACGAACTCTTAAAGGCAGGCGGGGCCCTGTCGTAAAAGAATCAGTTGTTACGAATAAGTATCTAGTGTGGTGAACTTTCAGCATAATGAACCCCGATACAAACACGGCAACATAACGTGGGATTTATGTCAGTCCAGGGTGTTATTGTCTCTGAAGTGTGATCCATTCCTAGTGGAACTTGAATAATATTACACCATCAAGTATACAGATTAGGTTGTTTTGTTGTTTTATTTGATCAAAGTCGAGGTTGATATGGCAGAGAATTTGGCAACGAAACATAGGGGGAAACTGCAGACATCACGTCCTAGCGGTCTTTTAATGTTTCCGATTTTGAGAACAGTTTCACTGTGATATTACAAGGCAGTCAATAACTGCACTATCATTCGATACAGCTAGCTGTGACGTCATAGCGACTAGAGCGAACAATGATTGATTGTATATTGTTTAACGTCCTGATAATATTCTCTCGATAATATTTCACTCATAGTGAATTTTTTACTCATATGGAGACATGATGGCCGGCGATGAACTGCAAAATGTGTGCCTATGCTTGGCGGTTACGGCCTTTCTTTATTGTGTCATAACTTCTGTGACACTGGGCTTCAGTTTTTGCAGTCTCATCCAAAGGACCGCCCCATTTAGTCTCCTCTTACGACAGTCAAGGGGTGCATATATATATTAATTACTTTTCGCAATGATCGGTAAAAGTATAGGTGAACTATTATGGACTGATTAGCATGTTAGCTATGTTACTAAATGTAAAGCTTCTGAAGATTTGAAATGAACGCGCTAAAGCTTTACTAAACGTATTCGTGCATCTTTTTCATTTTTACCTATACTTTTACCGATCATTGCGAAATTTTAGAATTTACCGATAATTATTAAATGGGGCGGTCCTTCGGATGAGACCGCAAAAACCGAGGTCCCGTGTTACAGCAGGTGTGGCACGATGAAGATCCCTCCCTGCCCAATGGCCATTAGCGCCGAGCATAGGCCTAAATTTTGCAGCCTTTCATCGGCAGTGGTGACGTCTCTATATGAGGGGAAAATTCTCGAGAGGGACGTAAAACAATATTCAATCAATCAAATCATTAATGAAAACTAAATAAATTGTCTTGTAGAGCAGGAAGTCCTCTACCAAAATTGTGGATTTCATGATCCCCAGGGTTTTGACTCTAGGACAGGTCAAATTTAGTCATATCGTGTTAATGTTACAAATATTGTATTATATAAAGCCCTTCATCAAAGCTTTTAGAGAGCATTTAAATTTTAAGAAGACATATTGTTTTATACTGTTGTTAAATATGCAATAATTATGCAGAACAGGATTTCATAGCCCTTGGCACCATCTAAGTGATACTTTAAACTAATAATTAGGTGAACGATAAGGCTTATGTGCTTCTTGGTTTGAATTATATCAACATTATTGATTAGCGGTGATGTAAAATTACAAGTATGTAATTGTGTTAACATTAATAATTGACAGTCATATAGAGTACTATTAACATTGTCAATTAACAGTAGTGCTGATTACTAGTTTATATAATTTGTGTATTTTCATATTATTTAGATTTGTATTTTGAGTGCCATAGCTCTTGCCATTATCGCAGTTGATGCCCGGAGCACAGGTAAACTACACAAATACGAGAGGGGCAAGTGGGTTATAACATATATATCTATGTTTTATCTTAATCAAGTTGTAAATAATACATAGACGTTCTCGTAGTGTGTACACATCAATAACTCGTTTATATTGAATAAATGTAACTTCGTAACTTCTTTCACTTTATTTTTAAATTTACGAACGGTGAATTAATTCCCTTTCATCGTAACTCTTGATTGCATATTTTTGAATTTTTCACTTATACGGTTTTATCACTATTACCGATGATTGGCTGTAAAATTTAGATTGAAGATTGGCCGCTTACGTCCTCTGAGCAGGGAAATATCTTTATCATGTCACATCTACTGTGACATATGACCTTGAAGTTTGTGGTTTCATTCCCAGGACCACCTCATTTAGTCACCTCTGACAGCAGGTAAGGGATACGGAGGACCTATTCTAATCACGGGAAAACACAGTTCGTTATATCTAAATTGCGCAGTAAACAAAGAGACTAATTTCGTTGAAATGGTGAATTCATTATTAACTCTAACCCTCTTTAACTATTATCTGAATTTACAGATCATTCAATCGCACTCCATTATATCTTCAAAACGTTTAATGAACACTTCATATTGTTATTAACAATCCCATAACGCCGGTTTTTCATTTTTTTTTTTTTTTTTGACGAAACACAAATTCACGGACTCCGATTTGCAATGTACGCCATTAACTTGAGAGGATACGATTTATGTGAACTTACACTTATGATAGGTATACTGAAGTTTATTTAATCATAATTATTTCGATGAATCTTTGGGAATCGCCAAAATAAGTCAAAATTATACACCCACAAAAATTCCATTGCATGCCATTTGTTTAATATATACAACCTACCCCGGATGTATTTTAAATTTCAGGAGAAAATTCAATAACACTGATGTTGAACTATATACAACATCTTGCAACAGACTTATTTTTTACCTCATCATAATAGAATCTGGTAGGAGTACCCCAGTAGTACATCGTTCGCTTCGTTATCGGGAGGTCATGAGTTTGACCCTCGCTTGTACTATGACCACGCTACACCTACATTTAAAGACACAAACATTAGTAGTGATTGCCTCTTGGCAAAAAGTTCGGAATTTTGAATATTTCTTTTATTATATAGCTAAAACATTTAGTTGTTAAATTATATAGCTTTTCACTCAAAATACTCCATTAATATTGGCATCTAAGGTGAAAGTGTACAATATCAGCATGCATGTCTTAACTATTCAATATTACACCTGTCATCCATGTATGAAGCAAACTGATTTTATGAATAAGGACATCATAATTTATGTACAGTAAAACATTTTGTTTAAGTAAATATCAAATACCGCCTTTGTCAGATTCGGAGGACCGTCGTCTGCCATCTTGGCATGCTTACGTTGTTCCGGTATGGTCATTATTAATATGCTAGAGTTCCTCATTGACAATATCTTCGTGGTTGTTGGTGATCAGGTCTTCCAACAGTCTGTTGGAATTCCCATGGGCACGAATTGTGCTCTTTTGTCAGCTGACCTGTTTTAATATTCATATGAAGCAGAATTTATTCAAAAACTTCTACGTGAGAAGAAAAAATCTCTCGCTGTGACCTTCAATTCGACTTTTAGATATATCGATGACGTTTTGTCTATTAACAATGATAGCTTTCATTCATATGTCGATTTGATATATCCCTGTGAGCTTGAAATAAAGGACACCACAGAGTCGTCCACTTCTGCTTCATACTTAGATATTTTATTGAAAGTAGACATTAACGGCAAACTGACAACTCAACTGTATGACAAACGGGATGATTTCGGCTTCTCCATCGTCAACTTCTCACATTTATGTAGCAATATTCCATTATCACCTGCATATGGTGTTTATATATCTCAACTAATTCAATATGCAAGAGCTTGTTTTGGGTATAGTCAGTTTTTAAATCGAGGTAAGCTACTGACAAACAAGTTGATGGTACAGGGATTTCAACAGTCTCGATTGAAGTCAGCATTTCGCAAATTATATGGTTGTTATAACGATCTAGTTCGTCAATACGACCTCGCATTGGGTCAAATGCTGTCTGACGTGTTTCATACCGATTGTTAAGCCGTTCTTGGCACACTGATTTTGACTGCGGATAACTCCGTTGACCTGATCAGGATATGGGCCTCACGGCGGGTGTGACCGGTCAACAGGGGATGCTTACTCCTCCTAGGCACCTGATCCCACCTCTGGTGTGTCCAGGGGTCCGTGTTTGCCCAACTATCTATTTTGTATTGCTTGTAGGAGTTATGAGATTGATCACTGTTCGTTATATTCACATTGCACTGGATGCTCATACTTGGAATGTTTCGGGCGCACACAATTTACGCAATGCAAAGTTAGCGTTCAATAAATTCTCAGGATATTGAACGCTAACATTCTCTAGATTTTACAATAGACTATTTATTAGCTGCATGTATATATAAAACAGATTGTTGATTGATTGATTATATATTGTTTAACATCACTCTCGATAATATTTCAGTACTAAAAAACAGGCAAAGAACCAATATAATAATGAGTTCACGGTACAGGTGTATATATGTATATGGCTTCGGTTTAAGTGGAGTACACTGTAATCAATTCTCCGTTATGACCTGCATTATTGTTATTTTCAGATTACTGTGCCTCTTCCCCGTGTCTCAATGGTGGGACTTGTTCTTCTACACTGACCACTTTCTCCTGTCGCTGTCCTAGTTCGTCAATACGACTTCGCATTGGGTCAAATGCTGTCTGATGTGTTTCATACCGATTGTTAAGCCGTTCTTGGCACAGATTTTGACTGCGGATAACTCCGTTTACCTGATCAGGATATGGGGCTCACGGCGGGTGTGACCGGTCAACAGGGGATGCTTACTCCTCCTAGGCGCCTGATCCCACCTCTGGTGTGTCCAGGGGTCCGTTTTTGCCCAACTATCTATTTTGTATTGCTTGTAGGAGTTATGAGATTGATCACTGTTCGTTATCTTCACCTTGCATTCGTAAGATCTACCTCATGCACATCTTTGATGATCTCAAAGGTGCTTGGGTTCAGGACCCCCCCCCCCTCCCTCTCCGAATAACCTACATGAGTTGATTTAATTAATTTTTGTTAGAAATATTTCTAATGCATGTCAACAACGTCTTTCATACCCATAAAGTCCAAAATACATGTAATTCAAAATAAACCCTCTTTAAAAAATGCCTTCATTGGTTATTACAAGTTCTGTTATAATAACCAGTGAGGGTATTTTTAAAGGGTTTACTTTGAATTATTTTCAAGAAAGAAATAATTAAATCAACTCATGTAACTTATTCGGAGGGGGGGGGGGGGGGGGGTCCTGAACCCAAGCACCTTAGAATATCATCAAAACCGTAACAAACGATGTGACGTCAAAGTTATTGATTTTTCTGGTCTTGAATACATAGTTCCACATCATAGCAGCCTCTATAGATCGCGGGAATTTCAATTTTTGACGTTTTCAAATTAGTCCCAAAGCTTATGTGGGTCATATATCAACAGAATCTCATCTACGGTACATAACGATGAGTATTCTAGATCTCAATACAGATTCCACTGACAAAGTGTATTGGGCATCATCTATAAAACTGCCTTGGGCAGACCCAAAGTCTCCATGATGCACGTGCAACTCCCAGCTATTGTAAATTGTATAAAACAGGATATCTCTTACAAACTTCTACAAAATGACAAATATATACACATCCAATACCTTTTAGGAAATTTTAGAAAAAAGCCCCAGGTTATATCGTTAAATGGGGGGGTGGGGTGTCATTCAATTGAGAGCGCAAAAACCGAGGACCCATGTCACAGCAGGTGTGGCACGATAAAGACACCCCCCCCCCCCCTGCTCAAAGGCAGTAAGCGCCGAACATCGGCCTAAATTGGCAGTCCTTCACGAGGAATGATCTCGTTATCATAACCCCTTTTATGTAGCTCAGCATGTTCTTAACCGGGAGATAGTGAATTTGAACCTCTCCCGTACTGTTATGGAGAAGTAATGGATGAATTTCCGGGAAGAAACTGTGTCATTTATCCAGTTGACGTATGGGTTGATTGATTGTGGCTTGTATAAGATCTCCCTCTAGAATTTTTCACGCATATGGAGACGTTACTAAGACCGGTGAAGGGCTTCAAATTTAGGCATTTACTCGGCGCTTACGGCCTTTGAGCAGTGAGGGTTCTTTAGCGTGCCACACCTACTTTGACACGGGTCATCCATTCTTAAGGTCGACCTGTGTGTCCATTCATTCCTACTCGCTCGTTCTCGTGAATAAATATTACAAAATATCGTCCAATCAAAGTAATCCTTATAGTAACGGAACTCTTGTTTTTAAAGGTAGCATCAACTTGACTTTGCTATCACTAGAATTGTATACCGAAACTGGGCTGAAAGCGTCTTGTTGATTGGACAAATTCGCTCAGGGTATACGATGAGCGCCCAATCAAATTGCCTCATTAATTATTCATGAGAACGAACGAGTAGGAATGAATGGACCCACGGGTGATGGAGAGAGGAACGAAGCGTAATCACCCGTGGGTTTCCGACGATGACTGAATGACAGAGCTCTTAGTACCATTCAGATGTCGTTTCGGGGTTCTGAATGGCAGTTTCATTCTACGATTTAGAATGCCCAACATTTATCAACAAAACACTTAAGTAATTACCTATCATAACGAACTGAATTCAATGGATATAATATCGAACTGTGAGGTGCAATCACCACGTCAAAAGTTGCATACGTTTCTTTTTAAGATACATGGACTATTTTGTCCTCAATAAATCCCCTTATCTTTTGATTTACAAGCTGGCATATGATTTTCATATTTTGTCTGTGTAGTACCATGATAAGTTCAGTTTAGTTCGAGATATTACACTTTAAAGTAATTCCACCCTCCTGTGATGTCATCAGATTTTGCAAAATCAATGAATTTTGTTGGAGTCTTTTCCGATAGTTATTGTAAAAAATCTTGTTAAAAATAAATTATTTTAAAAGTCTTAGTTATAAATGAATAATCAATGATACGTTTTAAATTATTGAATCCAAGGGCAATAACTCTGTTTCTATTGATTTCTTTATCAAGTCTATTATGCGATAAATTTCCTTTATTTTTACAGACATTTCGTATATTTTTGTGAAGATACAGTTTCATGAAATTGTTATGAATGCTACTATATCGTCATAACCAGTTTGTATGAAATTTTGATAACGCTGTTTAAGGAAAATTGCAATTTTCTGACGGTGATATATGATTCTGTTTATGTACGTCTCGTATCTTAAAAAGTGTGATGACATATGTATTTTATTTGATAATTTGTTAGTTTTAATTCTAATGAATGGAAATAAATACATTTTTCAAACTTGTATCAGATAAAACTTCGAGTATGGAGTTACCTTAATTGTGAAATCAATGCGCGGCATTGCGATGACTATTTCCAAACACCGCAACTCTAGTTCAATTTATACAAACATTGTAACTTTACTCCCGACTGAAATACCAAATGAAACCTTAAATATTGACATTCGTTTCTATACTAATGGCCTTGCACAACAAACAGACTACTGTAGAAGGGGGTGTATATGGATTGTTAAAATACACGACAGTGGCATTTGGTATCCCATTTGTTTTGTTTCAAGATGTATAAAGCAATGGGTTGCATCTGCCTTATGACTGCATTGTGTTCCATCCTTAAGCAGGATATTTTTCTGGTGGACGCAGAGTATAAGAAGATGATCCTAGGACGGGATCATTCATACACTGGTCAAGAAGCATCACTCTACAGTTACTATGTTCTAGCTATCACACAACGAGATGATCGTGGCATGTGCGCTCACAGTTGCTTATCATACTCACACGAGTGTTTGAGTTTTCTGTATAACAAAAGACTACAATCCTGTATGCTTCTTAAATGTCATCTATCTGAGAAACTGGTGAACAACAGCACATCGAGTGCTGGCTGGGAATACTGGAAGAATCTTGCTGGTAATGTATACTTTCTTATTCTTATATTGTTGGACTTTTTAGCTCACCTGAGCTGAAAGCTCAAGTGAGCTTTTCTGATCACCCGTATTCCGGCGTCCGTCCGTCCGTCTGTAAACTTTTCACATTTTCAACTTCTTCTCAACAACCACTGGGCCAATTTAAACCAAAGTTGGCACAAAACATCCTTAGGTATAGGGAATTCTAAATTGTTAAAATAAAGGGCCAGGCCACCTTCCAAGGGGAGATAATCAAGAAAAGGTAAAAATAGGGTAGGGTCATTAAAAAATCTACTTCTCAAGAACCACTGGGCCAGAAAAGATGAAATTTATAGATAAGCTTTATTAGGTAGTGCAAATTCTAAATTGTTAAAATCATGGCCCCCGGTGTTGGATGGGGCCACAATAGGGGGTCAAAGTTTTACATACAAATATATAGGGAAAATCTTTAAAAATCTTCTTCTCAAGAACCACTGAGCCAGAAAAGCTGAGATCTATATGAAAGCTTCCTTATATAATGCAGATTCTAAATTGTTAAAATCATGGCCCCCGGGGGTCGGATGGGGCCACAATAGGGGGTCAAAGTTTTCCATACAAATACATAGGGAAAATCTTTAAAAATCTTCTCAAAAACCACTGAGCCAGAAAAGCTGAGATTTATATGAAAGCTTCCTTATATAATGCAAATTCTAAATTGTTAAAATCATGGCCCCCGGGGGTCGGATGGGGCCACAATAGGGGTCAAAGTTTTACATACAAATATATAGGGAAAATCTTTAAAAATCTTCTTCTCAAGAACCACTGAGCCAGAAAAGCTGAGATTTATATGAAAGCTTCCTTATATAATGCAGATTCTAAATTGTTAAAATCATGGCCCCCGGGGGTCGGATGGGGCCACAATAGGGGGTCAAAGTTTTACATACAAATATATAGGGAAAATCTTTTAAAATCTTCTTCTCAAGAACCACTGAGCCAGAGAAGCTGGGATTTATATGAAAGCTTTCTTATATAATGCAGATTCTAAATTGTTAAAATCATGGCCCCCGGGGGTCGGATGGGGCCACAATAGGGGATCCAAATTTTACATACAAATACATAGGGAAAATCTTTAAAAATCTTTTTCTCAAGAACCACTGAGCCAGAAAATTTGAGATTTATATGAAAGCTTCCTTATGTAATGCAGATTCTAAATTGTTAAAATCATGGCCCCCGGGGGTCGGATGGGGCCACAATAGGGGGTCAAAGTTTTACATACAAATATATAGGGAAAATCTTTAAAAATCTTCTTCTCAAGAACCACTGAGCCAGAAAAGCTGAGATTTATATGAAAGCTTCCTTATATAATGCAGATTCTAAATTGTTAAAATCATGGCCCCCGGGGGTCGGATGGGGCCACAATAGGGGGTCAAAGTTTTACATACAAATATATAGGGAAAATCTTTAAAAATCTTCTTCCCAGAACCACTAAGCCAGAAAAGCTGAGATTTATATGAAAGCTTTCTGATATAGTGCAGATTCAGATTTGTTGAAATCATGCCCCCCCCCCCCCCCCCCTGGGGTAGGATGGGGCCACAATAGGAGATCAAAGTTTTACATACAAATATATAGGGAAAATCTTTAAAAATCATCTTCTCAAGAACCATTGGGCCAAAGAAGTTCATATTTAAATGAAAGCTTTCTGACATAGTGTAGATTCAAGTTTGCAAAAACCATGGCCTCCAGGGGAAGGTTTGGGGCCATAATAGGGACTACGGTTTTACATGCAAATAGATATGGAAAATCTTCTGATATGGACCAAGGTGACTCAGGTCAGCGATGTGGCCCATGGGCCTCTTGTTTGTTCATGGGATGATGAATTATTTTGATGCACATGACTTTTGGGGGGAAATTCAGTATGAGATTGTTCAAGGTATTTTAAAATAATATATTAAAGGGGTGCTCTTAAGTTTTTATACTATGTAATAAAAGGCGAGGATAACGAACAGTGACCAATCTTGTACCCTGGCGTTTAATGACTTAAAAGTGACGCGGAGTCTACGAGATTTAAAACTTCTTTCAAACATCAATTCTCGTGTAACATAACTATTACCACTCCGTGTCATTTTTTTTTATCATTGTCAGATACACTTTATTAGCATTATGTTCCACTACATTAAGCTCCCCCACCCCTAAAAAACACGTACGGAAGGCTACAGTAAATGAATTCCATTTACCTGCAACGTTAACTCTGAGGCATACATAAGAGATGAAAATAATGAACCCTGTTAATTACTAAGCTTATCTGCGTGGGTGGATATTCATACAAATGCATCTTACTCATCAAACAAAGGAGGTCAGTAATTAGCGTACCTACGTATATGAGTATCAACGGCGTCTATTATTGGGAAGTTATGTACTTAATTTTAATTAAATTGAAATAAATCTAGCATTACAAAATGAACGTTCTTTTTTTTTTTTCTTTTTTTTTTTTTTTTATAATTTTTTGATTTACAAAATTTTCACTTCATACATACACTGTTGCATACATGTGGGAGATAGGTTACATGGATATTTTCACAACATATTAAATTCATTTTAAAATACGAACTCAATAATATTAACTCTAATACTGTCTACATTTCATATTTACCTTATTCTTTTATGTAAGTATATGCATGATGTAAAAATCTTTTTTCAGGAGAGAGAGAGATAAAGAGAGAGAGAGAGGTACATAAGGTATAATTTTCTTGGTAACAAATTTTGATAAGTATAATAGATCTAGATATAATATATCTATTGATCAAACACAAAAAACAAGCACAAACCTATTTGATGAAAAAGTACAAATAGACCTAATTACTAACATAGATTTTCACATATTCTCTGCCAGTGAGTTTCATATTCATCATATTTACATATTTTCATATTTACAATTCTGTCCGTAACTATTTTTCTAATCGTAGATATGTAAAACTTATACGGTACCAATTTTGATGCACCAGATGCGCATTTCGACAAATAATGTCTCTTCAGTGATGCTCAACCGAAATGTTTGAAATCCGAAATAACTATGAAGGTTTAGATCTAAATATAGCCAAAAACAGCGTGCCAAACAAGTGGAGCCAAATTCGTCCAAGAATAAGAGCTATGCATGAGGGAGATAATCCTTTAATTTTGAAATGAATTTCTAAATTTTATAACAGCAATTAAATATACATCCATATTTTCAAGCTAGTAACGAAGTACTTAGCTACTGGGCTGTAGAGACCCTCGGGGACTAACAGTCCACCAGCAGAGGCCTCGACCCAGGGGTCATAATGTAAAACTTATACGGTACCAATTTTGATGCACCAGATGCGCATTTCGACAAATAATGTCTCTTCAGTGATGCTCAACCGAAATGTTTGAAATCCGAAATAACTATGAAGGTTTAGATGTACTTGCGGACGTTCTTTATTCAAACACATTACACGTAGCAGTGGCGGATTTAGAGGGGGTGCAGTCCCCCCCCCCCCCTAAAATTTTCAAATTTAAGGTAAATTAAGGTATCTTGTTTCGGAAATTATACTAAACGATAAAAGAAGCAATAATGTCTTCCACCCCCAGAGAAATAAATGACAATTTCCTTTGATTTCTTGGAATTACTTTATTGGAAGAACTTAATTTTTTCCAAAAAAAAAACCCTTAAAATTTGGGTCATTTTATTAGTTTCACCTTATTAAAATATAAAAAAAATAGTACAAATGACTTAATAGGAGAAATATTTCAAGCCCAATAAAATCTGTAAAATCCAGGAGCTTCGCCCCCCCCCCCCCCCCCCCCCCACCCGCACCCTCCTGGACCCACTGCCTCATAAAGTGGCGCCCCCCGTAACCACAATTCCTGGATCCGCCCTTGCGTAGTCTTGTCCATCTGTTACGTGTTGAGGTTACCCAACCAAATGCGTGATCAAGAAAGATGCTCTACCACATAACTAGAAAAGCTAGCTCACTAGCGAGGCAGTATAAGTTCTGTCTTATATTGTTCCCCCCCCCCCCCCCCCCCCCCCCCCCCCCCCCCCCCGGAACGTTTCGTCCCTATATAAGCTTAGCGTGAGTTCTCTCTGAATGTTCACCAACGGTATCCACCGTTACCGACGATAACCACCCGTCGTCCACGGATGAAACCACGACTGTATCCAGAGTTTCGAAGAGACTCTACCTGACGAAGGCTAATCAAACACAAGTCACTACGCTGCCACCAATATGTAACGTGTAGCATTCACCCAGCCAATGTATGTCGCGACCGCGATTCAAATCCCGACCTTCCGCATGCGAGGCGAACACTACGCCTCTAGACCACTGCAGCGGTTATCTGATAAAAACTATTTGAATATATCAAGCTTATTCATAAGGTGAAGGTAGTCAAGGCAAAAGTAACAAGAGTATCACCGACGGTACACAATACGCCCGTGAAAAGCTAATATAGGGTGTTTTTCTTACACCATGATTTGTAG